>NW_015171524.1:522898-525496 GCF_001447785.1 Gekko japonicus | reverse complement strand
CTCCTCCTCCTCCTCCTCCTCCTCCTCCTCCTCTTCTTCTTCTTCTTCTTCTTCTTCTTCTTCTTCTTCTTCTTCTTCTTCTTCTTCTTCTTCCTTTGAATGCTTGGAATGATCCAAATAGAATTGGGCTTTTGGTTTCGGGACGCAACCGAATTTTCAGGGTGCGAATCGCTGTTTCGTTTTTGCTCCTCCCCTCCTGAGAATCGATCCCACGAGTCTTTCTGATTGCCCCGTTTTTCTGTTTCCATGCGCTAAATGTTTTCTGTTATACACACACTTGAGAACAGAGTGGCAAACATTTTTCTCCTCTGTGTTATCTTTGCAACATCACTATGAGGTGGGTTAGGCGGAGAGTATGTGATGGGGCCAAGGTCACCCAAAGCAGGGATTTGAACCCAAATCACCCAGAACCTAGTTCAACGTTCTAACCATGTTTGCTCTCATTGACTGAGTTTTCCAGGTCTTATTTTAGCACCAGTTAAGCACGAAAGGCTCCACTGCCCACCCCAGTCTTGGCCTGTTTCCCGCCGTTTGTCCAGGAACTGCCTTTTCATGGCATTGTTTGATGTTCTGTCTTGACGCTTTGGGTTTTAACAGCGCGACCGATGCGACAGATGCCGCAGTTGTGAAATCTACCGGGAATATATCTCCCCTCTCAATGCGAAGCGGTTTCTGCGCACCCTTTTAATTGTTGTCAAGGTTTGATGGAAGCGAAACAGCGATTTGGCTTCCCGTCGTTATTAATTGCCTTGCGTGAGAGTAACGCCCGTTGCTCGGACGCCGCTGATATTAAAAGGATTATTTCGCGGAAGGAAGGGCTTTGCGTTGAGCTCCAAGACAGCCTGAACATCGTGATTCGGTCACGTCTGGGGAAGAGTTAAAGCCGAATAACGTCAACAGGCAGGCAAAATTTCACTGTCTGGTAGGAGCGAAATGGAACTCTGTAGTCATGCGATACCAAGAAAAGCTGCCTCCGTCTCTCGAGGAACACAGATTGGTTGTGACTGACTTAACAAAAATGGAAACCGGCAGCCGTTTGAGTGATGACTTGCACATGTGCCTTAATTGAGATTATACTTCCATGTTTTAAAACATCTGCACCGACTTTGTCTGCATTAAAACTCCAGGGCAAGATGCAATCACTTCGATTATTTTAACTGGCTGGTTTGAGGTTTCTGGACATTCCATTCTTTTTTTTTAAAAAAAGAGGTCCAAGGTAACTTTGTGGGGTATCTCCATCTGGGCAACCTGGCTTGGGCTCTGAGGTCGGCAGGGGGAGTCTTATCGCGGTAGCCGATTGTTGGAGAATGTTGAACTAGGTCCCGGGAGACCCGCTTTGCACAGACTTCTTTCTCTACCTGCTCTATCCCACGCATCATCTTATAAACCTCGATCATGTCACCCCTCAGCCATCGTTTCTCCAAGCTAAAGAACCCTAAGCACTTTAACCTTTCTTCATAGGGAAAGGGTTCCAACCCTTTTATCATTCTAGTTGCCCTTTTTTGCACTTTTCCCAATGCTATTTGGATGTTATTACTTAGAGGTTTGGCTGGAAACTTTCTTTATTCCAGAAAGAATTTTTAAAGTTCAGTCTGTCCCCAACAATTGTAAGATTTTTAACAGCGGCTGTCCATTTTTAAATTGCTTTGCCTGGACCTTAGCATCGTGAACTACTCTGTATGTATATTCTGAGCAGAAAGATGGAGTATAAATTAATAAATAAAATGACGCTCATTGAAACCAGGCTCATGCGTACTTGGATCCAGCAATACACAGGATTTTGTCTCCCCCTTCGTTCAACCCACCTGTCACTTTTATGCCTGGAACCTATAATATGCATCTCAGGAGTCCTTGATTAAATTTTTTATCATCTTCCTTCCTTCCGAGGATGATATAGCGAATATTTATACTGTTGGGCATTTTATTGATTAGGCTGCCCGAGTCTAGCTTTGCAATATTAATACTCTCATTTCCCGCTATAATTTATCAAGTTGCGCAGGGAATTGGGAAGGCGATTGAATTGGGCAGCGTGTAGGGCTTTTGGTGTGGCGTTTCGGGGAAGCGAAGCTAGGCTGTTTGGAGAAATATTATTTTAATACGCCGTCGCAGTCCTCAGGGTCTTCCAAGGGTGCAACCTTTTGGAACCTCTCTTGTGAATGATCCAGACCAAGCAAGGGACATTCCAGGCTTTTAGGATAAGTGTCTTCCCTTGATGATCTTTCCAAGCTCAAATGGGGTTACCTCAGAACAGGAGTTCTACCAACTACTCACCAAGAAGAAGAAGAGGAGGAGGAGGAGGAGATTGGATTTATACCCCACCCTTCACTATCCAAAGGTGTCTCAAATTCAAATTCAAATACCTTTTATTGGCATACAATATTAGAAGCATTTACCAATAATACAATCCAAAATAAATTATAAAATATATAGTCGTGGCTATGTCAGGCCTAACTCAAGTTGTCACAAGCTAGATTTGACCATACAAAAGATGCCTGAATAATAAAATAAATTGGCATTCTGAACTTTTAAACGTAAGTTTTTAGACTTATAAATTAAGAATCATTAATATGATCAGGGTCACTCTTCCGTTTTATAAAA
>NW_015171524.1:505943-520804 GCF_001447785.1 Gekko japonicus | reverse complement strand
GTCAAGAGCTCTCTCAGCCCCACCTGCCTCACAGGGTGCCTGTTGTGGGGAGAGGAAAGGGAAGGAGACTGTAAGCCGCTCTAAGACTCCTTTGGGTAGTGAAGGGCGGGGTATAAAACCCAATCTCTCCTCCTCCTCCTCTTCTTCCTCTTCTTCTTCTTCTTCCTCCTCTTCTTCTTCTTCTTCTTCATATAGAACAGAAAATATTTCTCCACAGCATCCCCTTTGTTTTAATTTTTATGACGTTTTCTATAGAATACTGTACTTCAAATGTTTTAAACATCCAGTCTCATAACTGATCTATTTTGCAACGAGGACCCAACACCATAGAGGTCAGTTGAACCCAGATTGTGACTCAGAGTTCCCATTCTGCTCTGGAGGCTGGGTTGCCAGCCTTGGGTAATAGTGCCCAAGGCTCGGCCAGCTAAATATATGTGGGGCAGAGTCGTGCATGGGCGAATCAGGTCCGGGGAGTGCCACAAAGACCGAGCGGGTCTCCGGTCCACACCCAAGAACCAGGAGGGGGAAATTCAGCCAAAGGACAAACCGAGCACCAAAATGTGATGCCGCTGCCGAGGAAGGAGGCACCTGCCATTTCCCCCGAGTCGGTGGGTTTGATGCGCGGCGGGTCGGTAATGGAGTCTGCGCTTCCCTCTCGCAGTCGCGTCACTCACGATTAGGTGGAAGCGCCTCGGAGCCTGGTGTTGGCTGCTTTCCGAGGTGACTTTCAGAAAATCATTTCACGCCACCGTGAACGGTGGGCGAGGATTTCCACAGAAACGTCTCAACAGTTGGCACGGGGAAAGAGAAACCTGTAGCGAGGGAGGAGCAGCTCTCTGTGTGCTGGAGTGGGTGTCAGCTACGCTGCCCTGGGGGTTGGGGAGTTCATTCTGTGTCTTGATTATTGCTGTTGCATTCCTATCTCTGCTGTTCTGCCTTTGCTGCAATGCTTACAAATGTGCAGGAGGATGTTGTGTTGGAAGTTGCATTGTCTGGAAGTCTCCTATGTACTGTGGGAGACTACTGCTTCCCAGCTTTCGCCACCTAACGGTTTCCTAGCTGGTCCCGCGCGCGGGAGGGTAGCTAATTGGCCCATGCCATGGGGGATTGCATACAAATGCCCTATATCCTACTATGCTCAATGGGTTGCTGCCATTCTTAACAGTGCCTGTGTTACTGCATCTATAGCTTTGCAATAAAAGTATAACCGTTCCTGAATGCGTGTACTTTGTTGTAAGCTGTGCGTTCTGACAGTGGGCTGCTGGGTGCTGGACTCCAGCTCCTCAGGATCAGACGGCCGAGTCTGGCCTTCAGATAGGGTTGCTGACTCCATGTTGGGAAATTCCCGGAGATTTGGGGGGGGGGGTTCGAGCCTGAGAAGGGCAGAGTTTGGAGACGAAGAGGAGGAGGAGAGTTAGATTTATAGTCCCCCCTTCCCTCGGAGTATCAGAGCGGCTTACAATCTCCCTTTCCCTTCCCCTCCCCAGAACAGACACCCTGTGAGGTAGGTGGGGCTGAGAGAGCTCTCTCTCGAGGACTGCTCGTGAGAGAACAGCTCTGAGAGGACTTGTGACTGACCCAAGGTCACACCGGCAGCTGCATGTGGAGGAGTGGGGAATCAAACCCGGTTCTCCCAGATTAGAGTCCACGCTCCCAACCACTACACCAGACAACTCTCGGTGGGTTTGGTGTGTGTCTTTTAGGGATGCCAGCCTCCAGGTGGGAGCTGGGGGGTCCCCCAGAATTACAGCTCATCTCCAGACTACAGAGATCAGTTCCCCCTGGGGACAAGGGCTGCTTTGGAGGGTGGATTATATGGCACTGTACCTTCACTGAGGTCCCTGGTCCTCCCCAGGCTCCACCCCCCAAATCTCCAGGAGTTTCCCGATCTGGATCTGGCAGCCGTAGTGTATTCAGTACTGTCAAGTAAAAAGTACTGGGTTCACCGCATGGAGGGCTCAGACGACGACATACTGTAGCACACGTTTATTGTACTTCACTCAGATAAAGACTTACTCTAATGGCCAGCAGGCCAACTATATACATATCCACCCAGCAACCCCCCATTCCCATTGGAGGGTTTGAATGTCCTGCCAATGTGGCTATTGGTTGGGGCTGGGGGATCCAGGATCCAAGGTTTCCATTGTTCTAGGATCCAAGCTCTTACCTGTGCCGCGGACCCCTGGTGGCGGTCCGTGTACATAACATCAAGTCCTTTCTGACTTAATGGCGATGATATGAATTGAATGGCCTTGGAAAGTCCTTTTGTTCACAGCCTTGCTTGGGTCTTGCAAACTGAGGGCCTTTGCGGCTTCCTTTATGGAGCCATCCGACTCCTGTTTGTAAGCTACCGCTGCCATTGTACGGGGGAGGCCGCTGGGTGCACTGGAATGTTCTGGAATGTTCACTTTCACTTCTCTTGCTGTGCCTTATCCAGAGGTCATTTTGGGGGGGATTGCGGGGGATCGCAGTTCCCCCGGGTGAGGTGCAGGGGGGCGGGGCACACGACGAAGACCCGCCCCTTCTTCCGGCCACCCCCTTCTTCCAGCCTCATTCTGTTGCAGAAGGAGGAAGAACCAGGAGGGTAAGTTGGCGTCCTCCCCCTCTGCCTGGCCGAGGCCACTCCACCACGTGGCCTCCGCAAGCACTCCCCGCCCCATCCAGGAGCTTCCCCGAGGTAGCTGTGTTAGTCTGTTGCTGCAAAATAGTCCAAGAGTTCAAATACCACCTTTAAGACTAACAAATAGCACCTTTAAGACTCAGACTAACTGAGTGGTGGGTGTGGCCTTATGACACACTTCCGGTGATGGCAGGGGGTGTGGCATATGCTAATGAGTTATGCTAATGAGCCCCCCTAGCTCTTTTTCTACTTAACGACCCCTGGTCTTATCTCTTCGCTGAGCTCATGACCTGGAGTCTGGCTCCTCTGACTTTGCTGGGAATATGAGCCCCGTTCGTTTAGGTGCACTGCAGTTCACCCTCTGGTTGGCCCGAGTCCATCAGGGGACCGCACTTTGAGTCCTGTATATCGCCTCCCCTTTCCCGCCTGCGGAATTAGATCTAACACTGAGCGTATGCGCAGATGACCTGCCTTCACTGTACCTGAAATATATCAGACTCGGGCAGCTCTTAAACAAGTGATTTCAGCTATATTGAACCAGAAGAAACCAACAAGAAAAACCACAGGAGCCTGAGCGCCTTTTAAACATCCCGGCTGGAAAAGCCACGCCCAGGTGAATGGTACGAAAAGCCATTAAGGCAACGCAGTTTTTTCCCCCCCCCCCAGTCACAATCCTTAGCTCTGATTGGCCTGTTGACAGAAGCAGCCAATCAGAACGTGCACTCTAGGATACCAGGCTTTAATGTACTGTATCTGAAGCGAAGGCATGCAGTAGAAATCATAATACATAACAGTACCGAATAAACTTGAGCCTTCTGAAGTATTATGAACTGAGGTCGAAGCAGCTCTTAATCAAGTGATTTCTTGGTTCAGCTCATAACACAGGACAACGCACACACAGGACAAGCTAACTTTATACGTTTTGAACGGGGAGAACCACACCCCTAAACAGATAACAACCAACCAGAGAAAGGTGCTTAGGATCAATAAGAATTGTTCCTGCCGAAAGTCAATGTCTCTCCAGATTGGCCTACCAGCGGCATTGACCAATCTCGTCTCGTATTCTGGGATGCTGCACTTTTATGGAGCTGTACCTAAAGCCAGGGGTCATTTCCTGCGGGAGCGCACTGGAGCGGAGCTCCGGCAGTAAGGAGTCCAGGGGGGCGGGCACATGCAACAAGCCCCACCCCCTGCTCCCAAGGAGCAAGAAGCAGCCAGATAAGTTGCAGAGCCCCCCCCCGGCCCGCCTTCAGGTACAAGAGCTCATCCTCCCCTGTGAGGGCAGATCTTCCTGTCCCCCCCCCCAATAGCTAGCAATCCAAAAGAGTCCAGTGGAGCCTGACCGGTGGGCGTTGCCTTCTGACACACTTCCAGTGATGTCAGGGGGTGTGGCATATGCAAATAAGTTATGCTACTGAGTTATGCTAATGAGCTCCTGCACCTCTTTTTCTATGAAATGACCCCTGCCTAAAGCTCATCCCAAACAATGATAACCGAATCCATAACATGAAGGACCTTTGTTGAGACTGATTGCTGTGGGACTCTGACACCGTTGGGTTTTCCTCATTTCCTGCTGCCTTCAGCCGTAAAATCCGCCCTCCAAAGCAGCCATGTTCTCTAGGGGAACTGGTCTCTGAGTCTGGAGATCAGTTGTAATTCTGGGAGATCTCCGGGGGGGGGGCTGGAGGTTGGCAGCCGTAGTTGGAAGCCAGCACGCGGCATTAAAGGCCCTGAACTGTTGGGGGCAGTATTCCCTCTAAGCTGAGTTAGTGTGAGCCGGCTCACAGTTTTTTTAGCCTCCGGCTCACACATTTTTGTCTTAGCTCAGGAAGGAGGGCTCCAGAGCAAACGAATTTATGCAGCGGCCAAATCGCTCGCTCACAACTTTAATGCCGGTAGCTCACAAAGGAGAATTTTTGCTCACAAGACTCCACAGCTTGGGGGGAGCATTGCGAGTCTAGCCCAGTGTTCTCTCTAAGCTGAGTTAGTGTGAGCCGGCTCACAGTATTTTTTTAGCCTCCGGCTCACACCTTTTTGTCCCCGCTCGGGAAAGGATGGCTCCAGAGCCAACGAATTTATGCAGCGGCCAAATCGCTCGCTCACAACTTTAATGCCTGGAGTTCACCAAGTTGAATTTTTGCTCGCAAGATTCCACAGCTTAGAGGGAGCATTGGTTGGGAGCTCTGTTTTGGAGGCTCTTTTCCACCCAATTACTTAACAAAGAAAGCGAGAGCAGTAAGTGAGAAAATGCCCAGAGGCAAACGTCACACCTGCCTCAGACACGATATTTCCAGTTCACGAGTTCGAAGCCAGCTGTTGTAGATGTTAAACACACACACACACACACAAATGTTCTCTGTGCCCTCTTGTAGAAGACGTTCACTCTCATTTATGAGGTGCTTGTTGTTGGAATTTCAAACTACATTTGCTGACCGATGCCCCCCCCCTTCCTTAAACTGTTTTTGTTTGGTTTTTTTGCCGGAGATAAGAGAGGTTGAGCGGCAGCCCCTTGATTAGTTTCTAAATGTACTTGCCGATTGCTATCGCTCAGGCAGAGAACGTCCCCCTCTTGCCCTTCTCTGTTTTTTTCCCCCGTTTGTCTTCCGAGGATCTCGAGATAAACCCCGTCAGCTGACTTTCAGAAAGGCCCACGTGTTAAATCCAATCTCTTCTTCTTCTCTTCTTCTTGTATTCAGAGGCATTTTGCTTCTGGGCACCATCTGAGGTGCTGATTGTTAACTTTAAGGCCCTCCACCCCACCCAGGAGGAGCACAGCTGCCCTTATATACTTGAGGGGCTGCCTCTTTTTGTACAAACCTGCCTGATAGTCGAATCATCTTTGGAGGCCTGCCTCTGTGAGCTGTCATTGTCTGGTTTGAGACTGCTGGCCCCAGGAGAAGCACGGCCTTCATGGTGGCTGCCCCTCCGCTCTGGAACCACCGCCCCCCACAGCGATTTGCCTGGCACCTGGCTTTCAGCATTCACTCAAGAGTTCTTCCTCTTTACCTAAGTTTTGTGTTAGAGCCTCGGTTTTTCTCACCCACCTTTTGTGACCTTGAAACACAAGGATGTGTGGACAGATGCCTGGAGGCAGTCTTCTTTTATACTTCTTTATGTAACGAGTGATTAAAATGCAGAATTGGCTGCCAGAGGGTGTAGTTATGGCCACAGGCATGGACGACATTAAAAGGGGATTTAAGAGATTCATGGAGGAGAGTTTTATCGGTGGCTACCAGACATGGTGACTCAAGGGAGCCTCCACGTTTAGAGGCAGTCAACCTCTGAATCCCAGTGCCAGGAGGCAACATCACGGGAAAGCCTCTGTGCCCTGTAGATGGCCCTCCAGAGTAACTGGTTGGCCACTGAGTGAGATGGGGTGCTGGACTAGATGGACCCTCACTGGTCTGATCCAGCAGGGCTCTTCTTAGATTGTTCTCAGAGTAAGGCCTTGGCCTCTATGCCCTGTTGCCAGACCTTCAGAGGAACTGGTTGGCCACTGTGTGAGGTAGGATACTGTACTAGATGGACCCTCACTGGTTTGATCCAGCAGGGCTCTTCTGATGTTCTTATGAAGGCCTCGGCCTCTATGCCCTGTTGCTGGCCCTCCAGAGGACTTGGTTGGCCCCTGTGTGAGACAGGATGCTGGACTAGATGGACCACTTGTCTGATCCAGCAGGGGTCTTCTTATGTGTGTCCAAGAGCCAGTTTGGCGTAGTGGTCAAGTGTGCGGACTCGAATCTGGGAGAACCGGGTTTGATTCCCCACTCCTCCACTTGCAGCTGCTGGATGACCTTGGGCAACCCATAGTTCTGACAAGAGCTGTCCTTGAAAAAGAGCAGTTTCTGTCAGCGCTCTCTCAGCCCCGCCTACCTCACAGGGTGTCTGTTGTGGGGAGGGGAAGGGAAAGGAGATTGTGAGACGCTCTGAGAGTCTGAGTGAAGGGTGGGGTATAAATCCAATCTCCTCCTCCTCCTCATGGGAAGAAGAAGAAGAGGAGGAGGAGATTGGATTTATACCTCGCCCTTCACTTGGCGTCTCAGAGCGGCTTACAAACTCCTTTCCCTTCCCCTCCCCACAACAGACACCCTGTGAGGTGGGTGGGGCTGAGAGAACTCTGACAGAAACTGCTGCTTCAGGAACAGCTGTGCCAGAGCTTGTGACTGACCCAAGGTCACATCAGCAGGTGCAAGTGGAGGAGTGGGGAATCAAACCCGGTTCTCCCAGATTAGAGTCTGCGCACTTAACCACTACACCAAACTGGCCTTGACCTCTATGCCGTTTTTGGACGTCCAAAGGAAGTGGTAGGCCTCTGTGTGAGGCAGGATGCTGGGTTAGATAGACCACTGGCCTGATCCAGCCAGGCTCTTTTGTTCTCTACAGAATCTCCTCTTTCATTCATTCAGTCCCCCCTAGTGAGTTTGCCTCTGCTCGTTTTCGGCTCTTGCTTTTGGATTGATGATGAGCCAGTTTGCTATTTTGGTTTTGGGGGATGTGTTGCGTTCTGCATTTCAATCCTGTGCCTGTTTAATTATTTTTTAAAAAATGTTCCTGACTACAAACCCCCATCCCTTTAGAGTTATCCATCCTCATATAAGTAGAGTGCTATGATTAAAAGATTGGCTATGGACAAATGAGTTCTGGTTGCACAAGCATTTATCACTCCGTTTGGATGAAAAGTAAGGACCGCCTCTCATTGGAATAATTTGTCACACTCCTTAGGTCGGTTTCTTTTATAACCTATCTGTTGCGTTGTTTGATGGACAATCGGTAGAGCAATTGTCCATATATATATTTCTTTTAAAAACCATTCTGAAATTGAATGAATATCTAGTTACTTCCTTTATCATGGCCAGCTTTGCATGGAACGCTCCCTTGATTTCTCCAATTTTCTTGAAGAGATCTCTAGTCCTTCCCATTCTATTGTTTTCCACTATTACTTTGCATTGTTCATTCAGGAAGGCCTCCTTATCTCTCCTTGCTGTTCTCTGGAAATCTGCATTCAGTTGGGCACCCTGCCAACAAAAGTCCGCATGGTCAAAGCAATGTTATTCCCAGTAGTCATGTATGGCTGTGAGAGTTGGACTATAAGGAAGGCCGAGAGTCGAAGAATAGATTCTTTTGAACTATGGTGCTGGAGAAGACTCTTGAGAGTCTCCCTTGGACTGCAAGGAGATCAAATCAGTCAATCCTAAAAGAAATCAACCCTGACTGTTCCCTGGAAGGCCAGATAATGAAACTGAAGCTCCAATACTTTGCCCACCCAATGAGAAGGGAGCACTCACTGGAGAAGACCCTGATGCTGGGAAAGATTGAAGGTCAAAGAAGACGGGAACGGGAAAGGATGAGATGGTTAGTGTCATCGATGCAACGAACATGGAGTTGAGCAAACTTCAGAGGACGACGGAAGACAGGAAGGCCTGGCGAGATCTTGTCCATGGGGTCGCAAAGAGTCGGACTCGACTGTGCGACTGACTGAACAACAACAACTGGTTACTTCCCAGTAGTCATCCGTGTTGGTCTAAAGCAGGAGAAAAAAGCTAGAGTTCCATGAGGCACCTTTAAGAGCAACGAAAGTTTATTCATTAGAATGGCAGATGAGGTTCTAATCCCTGTCTATAAGTTTAGAACCTCATCTGCCATTCCACTGTATGAGAAAGTGTGCCTTGCACACAAAACCTCATACCTTGAATAGAGCTTTGTTGGTCTTAAAGGTGCCAGTGGACTCTAAATTTGTTCTACCGGTTACTTCCCATCACTGCCTACCCTACAGGGTTGTCGTGAAGAAGAGCTGCGTGTGGTGACCTGAGCTCCTTTGAGGAAGAACGTTATAAAAATATGCTATCCTGGATAAATGGGATCATGACCTAGATCATCCAGGCTAGCCCATTCTCGTCAGATCTTGGAGGCTAGACAGGATCGGCCCTGGTTGGATGGGAGGCCACCAAGGAAGTCCAGGGTTGCTACACAGAGGCAGGCAAGGGCAAACCACCTCTGTTCATCTACCTTGACCTGGATGGCCCAGGGTAGCCCAATCTTGTCAGATCTTGAAAGCTAAGCAGGGTCAGCCCTGGTTGGTACTTGGGTGGGAGACCACCAAGGAAGTCCAGGGTTGCTCCGCAGAGGCAGGCAAACCACCTCTGAACATCTCTTGCCCTGACCTGGATGGCCCAGGCTAGTCCGTTCTCATCAGATCTTGGACGCTAAGCAGAGTCAGCCCTGGTTGGATGGGAGACCACCAAGGAAGTCCAGGGTTGCTATGCAGAGGCAGGTAGTGGCAAACCACCTCTGAACGTTTCTTGCCTTGACCTAGACTGCCCAGGATAGCCCAATCTTGTCAGGTCTTGAAAGCTAAGCAGAGTCAGTCCTGATTAGTACTCAAATGGGAGACCACCAAGGAAGCCCGGGGTCGCTATGCAGAGGCAGGCAATGGCAAACCACCTCTGAACATCTCTTGCCTTGACCTGGAAGGCCGAGGCTAGCCCAGTCTCATCAGATCTCGGAAGCTAAGCAGGGTCAGCTCTGGCTAGTATTTGGATGGGTGACCACCAAGGACGTCTTGGTCACTGTGCAGAGGCAAGTAATGGCAAACCACCTCTGTACGACTCTTGCCTTGACCTGGATGGCCCAGTCTAGCTGGATCTCATCAGAACTCAGAAGCTAAGCAGGGTCAACCCTGGTCAGTACTTGGATGAAAGATCACCAAGGAAGCCCGGGGTCGCTACGCAGAGGCAGGCAGTGGCAAAACCACCTCTGTTCACCTGCCCTGACCTGGATGGCCCAGGTGGGCTTGATCTCATTACATCTCAGGAGCTAAGCAGGGTGAGCCCTGGTTGGTACTCGGATGGGAGACCACCAAGGGAGTCCAGGGTTGCTACGCAGAGGCAGGCAATGGCAAACCACCTCTGTTGGTCTGCTCTGACCTGGATGGCCCAGGCTAGCCTGTTACATCTCTGAAGCTAATCAGGGTCAGCACTGGTCAGTACTTGGACGGGAGACCACCAAGGAAATCTAGGTCACTATGCAGAGGCATGCACTGGCAAGCCACCTCTTTTCATCTCCTGCCTTGGAAACCCTACGGGGTCAATGTAAATGGGCTGCAACGTGGTGGTACTTTTCACCACCGCCACCAGAGACACGGGGCCAAGAGGTGCAAAAATGAGCAAGGTCAGAGTGGACGTATTGATTTGAAATTGACAGCGACATTTCTTGGGGGTGTGAGCAGTGCTCCCTCTAAGCCGTGGAGTCTTGTGAGCAAAAATCCTACTTTGTGAGCCGCTGGCATTAAAGTTGTGAGCGAGCGACTTGGCTGCTGCATAAATTCGTTTGGCTCTGGAGCCACGTCCTTCCCGAGCTGAGACAAAAAAGGGTGAGCTGGAGGCTCAAAGAACCTGCGAGCTAGCTCACACTAACTCAGCCTAGAGGGAACATTGTGTCGTTTAAAAGCAGACACATTTGTTACAGAACCCCTCTCTCCCCCCCCTCCAACTCCGCAAGAGGGATGGGCCTGCGCTTGTTGCCATGTGCGTTTGCCTCCTCTTAAAGCTTTCCCGAGTAAAGCGTAAAGATCCTGCCGTTTGCAAGGTTACACAAGAAGGCGCCATCAACTCGGTCTGTCTAATTACACGCCGCTGATTGTAGCCGGGGAGCAACGTCAGCGCTGATTGTAACAAGAAGCTTCTTCCAGCTTGAGGGTTTCGGTTTCTACAGTGACGAGACAGAAGTAATATTTCCTTTTCTCGGCTGCTGGTGCTCAAGATGGCTGACTGCCCTGTGGAGACCGGCAGAATGCCACCGGGGGGGGGGGCTTATGTAACCCGGGGTACGTCTTTCTTTTGGGGGAGGTGTGAGAAAGGAGGAGGAGAAGGGGGGATAGATAGAAGGATGCGTATCAGAAGGTTCCCTGTGGTGAGAGCCAGCATGGCGTAGTGGTTAAGAGCGATGGACTCTAATCCATTGCTATTGGGGAGGGGGGAACGTGCAGATCTGCCCTCATAGAGGAGGGAGAGCTTGTACCTGAATAAACCTTGGTCTTAAAGGTGCCACTGGACTGTTTTGGACTGGCGGGGGGCTCTGCAACTTACCCGGCTGCTTCTTGCTCTGACTGAGGGCTGCTGTGAGCAGGGGGTGGGGCTTGTTGCATGTGCCCGGCCCCTGGGCTCTTTACTGCCGGAGCGCCGCTCCTGTGCACTCCTGCAGGAAATAACCCCTGCTCCCATCCAAGTACTAACCAGGGCTGATCCCGCTTGGCTTCCAAGACCTGATGAGACTGGGTAGGCCTGGGCCATCAGATCAAGGCAAGAGATGCTCAGAGGTGGTCTGCCATTGCCTGCCTCTACATAGTGACCCTGGACTTCCTAGGTGGTCTCCCATCCTAATGCAAGCCAGGCCGACCCTCCTTAGCTCCCAAGATCTGACAACGTATGGTGAGCCAGTAGGGTTTTCAAGGCAAGAGACGTTCAGAGGTGGTCTGCCGTCTCCTGCCTCTGCATAACAACCCTGGGCTTCCTTGGTCGTCTCCCATCCAAGTACTACCCCGGGGCCAACCCTGCTCAGCTTCTGAGAACTGATAAGAATGGGCTAGCCTAGCCCCCCCAGTCAAGGAAAAAGACACTCAGAGGTGGTATGCCTCTGCGTAGCAACCCTGGGCTTCCTTGGAGGTCCCCCATCCAAGTACTCAACAGGACCAACCTTACTTAGCTTTCAAGATCTGACGAGATCGGTCAGGGCTCCAAGAAGTTCATTCCCCCCCAAAAAAATTCCTGCCACTTATTGAAAGCCCTAGGAGACAACCTTGAATGCCTCCTAAACAAATTCAGGAACGGCAACCCCTTACTTCCTCAGAGAGCCTGATCCATAAAGCGGGAGCTACAACAGAAAAGGAACTGACCCTAGTTGATGCCACATAGAACACTCTAAGCATGGGAACAACTAGCAGAGGGCGACCTGAAGAGCACAACTAGCGCACGAGGACGTGAGGGACGACAGAAGTGTTTTAACCTCGTGAAAAGACGAGAGGCTATGAGCTTCCTAGACTCAGAAACCTCTAGAGGAGCCCACATAGCACAGAAGGAGACGTTTCCCCCCTCCTTACTGGGAATGCCTCGTCTTTGAGATCCATGCCACCAATGCTCCCTCTAAGCTGTAGAGTCTTGTGAGCAAAAATTCTACGTTGTGAGCTACTGGCATTAAAGTTGTGAGCGAGCCAGTTGGCTGCTGCATATCTTAGTTTGCTCTGGAGCCACATCCTTCCTGAGCTAAGACAAAAATGGGTGAGCCAGAGGCTAAAAAACTGTGAGCTAACTCACACTAACTCAGCTTAGAGGGAACACTGCATTCCACCTAATCTGCTGTGAAAAGAATCGGAATAGCCTCTCACCCCTTTTTCCAACCCTTTTTGGGTGTATTCCCCCCCCCCTTTCAGCTCAACCTTCCTTCCCCAAAACATCTCCCCCCCCAGCATATTTGAGGTTTTCCCCACCCTGTGGAACATTAATTCTATTATGTGCACATCACATTTAATGAAAAAGCTATCAAAGTATAATTATGCAAAACACATTTTGCGATTCCGACTGAACTTCCAGCTTCCAGAATCGCCATGTGACCTAGCAACAGACAGATAAATGTGTCAGCGGCTAAGCACATGTCTTCAACCCCCCCTCCTGACTCCCACACAGATGTGGAACCTCGTCACACATGTTCTGATGGATTTCAACGACAGTTCAGAATTTACAGTGCAATTCGAGCCAATCAAGGCAAGAACAAACTCAACAAGAGCCACAATGCGCTTTACGTTCAAGTACACAAATGTTCCCAATTGCATTTCTTCTTACATTCGTGCATATTTTGTTTCTCTTTGTTCGCTCCTCTCTGTTGGTTGTACAGATTCGTTTGTAAACCCCTCCCCCCCAAAAAAAACTATTCAGGACTAATAACACCTTATTAACCAACAGAATTTTCCAGGGTAAGAGCTTTCGTAAGTCAAAGCTCTCTTCGCCAGGGGTCATTTCCTGCAGGAGCGCACAGGAGTGGCGCTCCGGCAGTAAAGAGCCCAGGGGGCGGGCACATGCAACGTAGAACACTCTAAGCATGGGAACAACTAGCAGAGGGCGACCTGAAGAACACAACTAGCGCACGAGGACGTGAGGGACGACAGAAGTGTTTTAACCTCGTGAAAAGACGAGAGGCTATGAGCTTCCTAGACTCAGAAACCTCTAGAGGAGCCCACTCAAAGGGTACATAGCACAGAAGGAGACGTTTCCCCCCTCCTTACTGGGGAAGCCCCACCCCCTGCTCCCAGCAGCCCTCAGTCAGAGCAAGAAGCAGCCAGGTAAGCTGCAGAGCCCCCCCTGGTCCAAAACAGTCCAGTGGCATCTTTAAGGCCAAGTTTTATTCAGGTACAAGCTCTCCCTCCTCTGTGAGGACAGAGCTGCACGTCCCCCCCCCAATACCTAGCAATCCAAAACAGTCCAGTGGAGCCTGAGCGGTGGGTGTTGCCTTCTGACACACTTCCGGTGATGTCAGGGGGTGTGGCATATGCAAATAAGTTACGCTAATGAGTTACGCTAATGAGTTATGCTAATGAGCTCCTGCACCTCTTTTTCTACGAAATGACCCCTGGATGGGAGACCGCCAACAAAGTCCAGGGTTGCTTGCTACAGAAAGGCAGGCAATGGAAAACCACCTCTGAACATCTCTTGCCTTGAAAACCCTACAGGTTCTCCATCAGTCACCTGAGGGCACTTTCCACCACCACCGTCCCCCATCCCTGACCTGGATGGCACAGGTTAGCCTGATCTTGTCAGACCTCGGAAGCTAAGCAGGGTTGTCCCTGGTTCGTACTTGGATGGGAGGCCACCAAGGAAGTCCAGGGTCGCTATGCAGAGGCAGGCGGTGGCACAAGCACCTCTGAACGCCGCTTGCCTTGAAAACCCTACAGGGTCACCATAAGTCAGCCGCGACTTGATGGCAAAAAACCCCACACCACACCACCTTGGAAACAACGGTGCAGTAAGTGAAGGCCTGAGGGTTAATGGAGGCCTCCAGAAGTCTGACCTGCGGGTCGAGCCATCCGACCTGCGTTCTGTGACTGGAAGCGGAGTGGCAAGGGTTGATCTTTCACCAAGATAATGGGTGTGTGTGTGTGTGTGTGATGTGGCTCCTTGGAGAGCTCTCTCCCCTTCAGCCTGTAATTGCTGTCGGCAGAGAAGTGGACGCCTTGAAGGCCTATTAGTGCACGAATTCCATCCCTCATCTCAAACTGCTGACTTGAATACGCTTCGAAGGTTAGAATGCCGGGGTGATGTTGTGTGTGTATGTTGGGAGCCGTGCTTCTTTTGCAGTGGTCCCCATCAAAGAATATGTGTGGGAAAGCATAGAATCATAGAGCTGGAAGGGACCTCCAGGGTCATCTAGTCCAACCTCCGGCACAATGCAGGAAACTCACAAACACCTCCCCTTCTACACCTCCAGTGACCCCTGTTCCATGCCCAGAAGATATGACAAATGGAGATAAACCGTGACAAACTTACCATTCATCAGATTTCGTAAATTCGTTTTATATTTATATAATTTCATTTTGCATTTTAATAAATTTGACAGTGCAGTTCATATAACGTATATTCATAAGAACATAAGAGAAGCCAATGTTGGATCAGGCCAATGGCCCATCCAGTCCAACACTCTGTATCACACAGTGGCCAGAAATTCATTAAAGCAATTCTCATGGATGAAACTGAGATACAGTCTTTACTTCATCCTTTAGAACAATTCACAGCCTTAGACAAAGTCCTCATGGACAATAATCCTCCAAACGATCCCCAGATTAGTTCCCCTGGTGAAAATGGCTGCTTTAGAGGGTGGACTGTAGGCCATTATAGTCTTCTCCTCCTCCTCCTCCAGTTTGGTGTAGTGGTTAAGTGCGCAGACTCTAATCTGGGAGAACCAGGTTTGATTCCCCACTCCTCCACTTGCACCTGCTAATGTGACCTTGGGTCAGTCACAAGCTCTGGCACATCTGTCCTTGAGAAAGAGCAGTTTGTGTCAGAGTTCTCTCAGCCCCACCCACCTCACAGGGTGTCTGTTGTGGGGAGGGGAAGGGAAAGGAGTTTGTAAGCCGCTCTGAGACTCCAAGTGAAGGGCGGGGTATAAATCCAATCTCCTCTTCTTCTTCTTCTTCTTCTTCTTCTTCTTCCTCTTCCTCTTCCTCTTCTTCCTCTTCTTCCTCTTCTTCTTCTTCCTCTTC
>NW_015171524.1:504087-505924 GCF_001447785.1 Gekko japonicus | reverse complement strand
TTCTTCTTCTTCTTCTTCTTCTTCTTCTTCTTCTTCTTCTTCTTCTTCTTCTTCTTCTTCTTCTTCTCCTTCTCCTTCTCCTTCCTCCTTCCTCCTTCCTCCTTCCTCCTTCCTCCTTCCTCCTCCTCCTTCCTCCTCCTCCTTCCTTCTCCTCCTCCTCCTTCTCCTTTCTTCTTCCCTCTCCTCCTCATTCTTCCTTCTCCTCCTCCTCCTCCTTCCTTCTCCTTCTTCTTTCTTCTCCTCCTCCTCCTCCTTCTTCCTTCTCCTTCTTCTTTCTTCTTCTTGTCTCATTCCTGGAGCAGGGAAGTGAGTTCTTTGCTAGGCATCTCCCTCCTGAAGGACGTGGAGAGTAGATGCCGCCGTCCCCCTTCCAGCGTCCTCCGCAGTGCTGTAATTCTGTTATCGCAACGCCACTTTCTTTTCTTTTTTTACTATGACCTTAGCATTTCAGTCGGAACGCTCATTTAATTGAGAGCGCGCCGGTGCCGTGCCTTCTGTTGAACCGCCGAACCCTGTCATTTCCCCTTTCGGAGACCGGCTCTGCATTACAGGATTATCAACCCCGGGACAGTGATCACAACAGTAATAGCAGGGCTCTCCTAGCAATGCGAACAAATTTAATTAACTGCTCCACGAAATTCTCTGCCCTGTCTTGGCTGTCAGCCAGAAATTCGCATGCATGCAGTAGCGTTTCGGCAATAAGAGCCACCCGGCGCATAAGATGCTACGGAGTGCAAGCCATGCTCGAGCATCCTCCCATTGGTCCCCCCCACACACACACTAGAGGTGAATTCCTTGGCGGTTTCTTTATCCTGTTAAAAAAACTTGCTGCATCTGTTGGTAGAAGGGAGCTGCAAGGGTGAATGTACCCAAAGTATGTGCATTGATATAACTGCAGTGGAATTACCTAGCAGAGAAAAACAATAGTCTGTGCTCGCAGTACCTGTACAGTGTTCAGTTGTCTTTGTTCAAGCTGGGTTGTGCATTTTGAAGACGTCGGAGCATCCTCCTTTTCTGAAAAGAAATCCGGATTTGTTTCCTCGATGGCTTAAATTGAACTTTTCGCGGGAGGAGATAGGGCTGCACTGTGCTCTCCTTCTTTGGAGGTTTTCAGACAGAGGCTGGATGGCCATCTGACAGCAATGCCGATTCTGTGAACTGAGGCAGATCATGAGAAAGGGCGGCAGGAAGGGTTGCCTCAGTGCTCAGTTCCCGTGGCCCTTTTCTTACACGCCCAGGGAAATGCTGATTGCCACTTTGGGGAAGGAATTTTTCTCCAGGCCAATTTGACTGGGGATCCTGGAGGTTTTCTGTCATCTTCTGGGCATGGAACAGGGGTCACTGTGTGTGTGTGGGGGGGAGGTATTTGTGAATTTCCTGCGTTGTGCAGGGGGTTGGACTAGATGACCCTGGAGGTCCCTTCCCACTCTTATAATTCTATACAAGAAGGGATCACAAACTTGCTTGGATAAATGATTGAGGCTGTGGTCTACCCTGCAGCGTGTTGTTAAGCATGGCCCTATTATGTAACGTCTGTGCTGCTTTATGTGTCGAGTGAATACTTGCTGTGCTTCAGTTCTCTCTGGTGGTGGTTGCAGCCTTCTGAAAGTCCTCACACACTGGCTATTGAATGTCCCGTATTGCGGATTGTGCTGACTCACTATGTGAGTATCTGTGAGAAAGGCAGATCATAATTAAGGTAAATAAAATAAAAATAAGACAGATAGCTTGCAGTAGTATGGTTCCTTCCTTCCTTCCTTCCTTCCTTCCTTCCTTCCTTCCTTCCTTCCTTCCTTCCTTCCTCCCTCCCTCCCTCCCTCCCTCCCTCCGTTCCCTC
>NW_015171524.1:502261-503503 GCF_001447785.1 Gekko japonicus | reverse complement strand
TTTCTGCTGAAATTTACCTTTTCCCCTTAAGCCTAAATTGCATATTTCCTTCCTTCCTTCCTTCCTTCCTTCCTTCCTTCCTTCCTTCCTTTCTTTCCTGTAATTACATTTCCGAATCGCCTAATCTAGGCGACGTACAGATTCAAAAACAATAGAAACCATAAAGGCCATTCTCAAAAACAGATCATTCCTTAATTAAAAACAAATGGCGGAATTTCGTAGTTCCCTCCCATTTCTGGCCTGGGGGTGGGGGTTTATATCATTCAGGGGACAGAGATCCAAGACGGGTGCCAGCAACGATATAAGCCGTCGCGGTCTTCGACCAAATGCCTGGTGGAACATCTCTGCCTCGGAGGGCCCTGATGTTGTTTGGCAGAGCGTTCCAATGAGTTGGGGCCAGTGCTGAGAAGGCCCCGGCCCTAGTGGAGGACAGCCAGATATCTCTAGGGCCGGGGCCCACCAGGAAGTTCTGTGAAGAGCGTAACGCTCTTCCAGGCGTTTAGATAACGTGATGGAAATCGATATGCATATACAGAGGAATACAAAATACACTTACTGTTCCTAGGTAAATTGTAAATATCATGCTTACATCCCCCCCTCCCTATCCTGTGTTTTCTTTGGTGCGAAAACCCTGCCCCCAAACAGCAAGGGAAGCTGTTGTTGATTTTTAAATGGGGACATGTTGGAGGAATGAGCAGAGAACATGGTTCCTAGCATGTTTCCTTCTGGTTAAATGCTATAAATTCTTTCAAACGCAGTTGCAGCCGAAACAGGAAAAGGCATCGTTCAGGAGCTGGCCTTGGGTGCTTTGTAGCAGACAGAACTTTCTAGAATATGTCTCTGTGTAAAATAAGTAACCCAACAATGCAGCACACAATACAAAATGGCAAGTAACAGCAAAACAACTGTGTGCTGAAATACCCGCAATAGTCAATGTACAAAAAGAGACTTCAGCAGAGTGAAACGCATATGTAATCAGCAATAAATCTGTACATGACAAATCCAATTCAGAGTTTAATCCTTTTGGTTGAAGAGTTCCAATAAGATGTATATCGTATGCCTCTCTTCGTAGAAGTGTTTTTTGTATGTAGGGCTGCCAAGCCGCGGCGGGGGATCTGCACGTCGTCACAGGATCCCTGCCACGGGGGACAGCGATAGGCGTTGCACCGCCGTCGCCAGGATGTGACGCTATGCGTCGCTCTGGCAACGGGACTCCAAACAGCCCCGTTGCCAGAGCGACGC
>NW_015171524.1:488876-501874 GCF_001447785.1 Gekko japonicus | reverse complement strand
GTAAAGCTGATATTGACTTTTATACATACAATATACTTAGGAATTTATTTGTAAGATTAATAGTAGTTGGCTACTTTCTAATACTATAGCTTCTTAGTTCATATTGGTATAACTGGTTTTGATATATATCACAGGCTTAATAGGCTTGATCCTCCAGGAATCTTTCAGCTGGAGATGGCAACTCCTATTGCTTTAGTATTTATGCAATAGGAGGTACTGCAACTTTAAAGCTCAGCAGGATACAACCAGCTGTACTTAATGTAACTCATAAAGCAGGCCTAGCAGGCTGAATCCTCTGAGGCATTTTTGGTCCTGTTCTACATGTAGTAGCAACCTTGAGAGGTGCACTTTCAAGCTTAGGAGACCTGGCCCATAGGTGAGTATATACTGGTGGTTTTGTGGTCCATATATTGTGTTACATTGTGCTAAAAATTCTTTATTCTAAGGAGTTATTCTCTTTTACAGAGAAACTGAACAATATTGTCTTGTAAAGAAATTGGAATGAGACTTTCTATTGTGGGTAAGATGTATGAGACTCTGTATAACAGTGATCATTTGTATTGAATATGATTTTTGTGCAATGTTGGGATTTATTTAGCTATATTGTTAATAAGTATTATTGTATTTTGCACTTCTATAGCTCTTTGTTCCTGAGGAAGGACCAGAAGTGTGAAACATTGTATACTACCTAGGAAAAGTGTTGAATTTCTACTTTGGATTTATGCATTCTGTGGACTTCTATATTTCCTATGATGGGTTTTATGTACAGATTTATTGCTGATTACATATGTGTTTCACTTCGCTGAAGTCTCTTTTTGTACATTGACTATTGCGGATATTTCAGCACACAGTTGTTTTGCTGTTACTGGCCAGTGTAAAATAAGAACATAGGAAGAGCCTTGCTGGATGAGACCACTGTGTAAACATTTGATATGAAGTGCTTTGGAAATGTGAGCTGCTTTTGCATCGAGGGTGGGGTTACCAGGTCCAGCCTGGGAAATGCCTGGAGATTTGGGGGTCCGAGCCTGAGGAGGGTGTGGTTTGGGTAGGGGAGGAACTTCAGTGCGGTATCATGCCACAGAGTCCACCTTCCAGTTTGGTGTAGTGGTTAAGAGCGGCGGACTCTAATCTGGAGAACCGAGTTTGATTCCCCACTCCTCCATAGGCAGTTGCTGGGTGACCTTGGGTCAGTCACAGTTCTCTCAGAGCTGTTCTCTCAAGGATAGTCTTTGAGAGAGCTCTCTCAGGTCCAGCTACCTCATAAGGGTGTCTGTTGTGGGGAGGGGGAAGGGAAGGAGATTATAAGCAGCTCTGAGACTCCGAGTGAAGGGCGGGGTATACATCCAATCTCCTCCTCCTCCTCCTCCTAAGTGATCATTTTCTTCAGGTGAACAAGATCCTAAGAGATCTCCAGTCACCACCTGGAGGTTATCATACAAAAACTGAAGGTCACAGTGTTAGGAAGATATGGAAAAAAAATATATGACACTGTGTATAATAGATGTATGCTTAAGGTTGAGCTATTTTGTGCTTTTTCTTTTTAAAAATTGGGGTCAAGTATTACCAAACATAGGTTTCACCAAAAGAATGCATCAAAGTGCAGGTTTACACCCTGTCCAGACATTCAAACTGCACCTTGTCAGTTTCACAATCACTAGTCCCAGGAGGCTCTGGTAATTTACCCGTAATCCAATACAATCTTTTTCAAGGACAGTGGTGTATATACAAGACATAAGAAGAAGAAGAAGAGGAGAGATTGGATTTATACCCTGCCCTTCACTACCCAAAGGTGTCTCAGAGGGGCTTACAAACTCCTTTCCCTTCCCCTCCCCACAACAGACACCCTGTGAGGCGGGTGGGGCTGAGAGAGCTCTGACAGAAACTGCTCTTTTTCAAGGACAGCTCTTGTCAGAACTATGGGTTGCCCAAAGTCATCCAGCATGTGCAAGTGGAGGAGTGGGGAATCAAACCCGGTTCTCCCAGATTAGAGTCCGCACACTTAACCACTGCACCAAACTACCTCTCTAGGTGCAATAAATTCTCCTTGTGAGTTTAAAACTCTTTAAAAAGCAGCATATTTTCTAGGGTTCCATCGGAACCCTTGCGGCAAACATAATAACCTGTCTGGGAGAACATATCTAGGCTGCCTGATAGAACTTGAGAGAGAGAGAGAGAGCAGGGTCAGCCGTGGTTAGTACTTGGATGGGAGACCTCCAAGGAAGTCTAGGCTATGTGGAGGCAGGCAGTAATGAGAAGAAGAAGAGACTGGATTTATACCCCGCCCTTCACTACCTAAAGGAGTCTCAGAGCGGCTTACAGACTCCTTTCCCTTCCCCCTCCCCACAACAGACACCCTGGGAGGTAGGTGGAGCTGAGAGAACTCTCTTGAGGACTGCCCTTGAGAGAACAACTTTGAGAGAAGTTGTGACTGACCCAAGGTCACCCAGCTGGCTGCATGTGGAGGAGTGGGGAATCAAACCCGGTTCTCCCAGATTAGAGTCCGTGCTCCTAACCACTACACCAGACTGGCTCTCAAACCACTGCGTATGTCTTTTATCCTGGCTGAGCCAGTTTTGATGTGAGAAACCTTGGGAATGAAGCAAGATACTTGTGACATATGAGCAGTACTGTCTCTGGAAATGCAGTGGGCTGTTTAGATCTTTGGGACAGAAAGGTCATTTCCCCACGTCCAGCTTTTCTGAGCATGTGCCTTTCACTTAAAAGATTGTCGTGAATTCTGTGCGTACCATTCCTCCCGTCCTGTTCAACTGTTCTGGTTTTTCTTATAGGTACTCCTGTCAGGACTTATCGGAGTCGTGTCGTGGAAGAGGCCCCTCTCGCTTGTGGTAAGTAACACTGCGCTCTTGCTCATATCACACGGGATGCACACTTTGCACAGCGGCTGATTAACCTGTGGAATTCCCTGCCACGGGAAGTAGTGGTGACAACTTGCTTGTGTCTTTAAAAGGTGAGGTAAATTCATGGAAGATTTCTCCATCATTTCAGCATGGTTTGCATAGGAGAACTTCCACACACCCCGCTGATTATTCCCCGGATTGTTCCAGTTAAGCACTAAATGCATCCTCCTGGACTGAATCGAGACCTAGGTTTCCTGTCTCATTACCAATGCTGATTTCTCCATGCCTACAGCCCCTTGGCAAATCACACCTAATCCAGTCACGCCTGCTATTGTCATTTGCCCGATATTGTCATTCAGCATCTGAAACCACTCCACTCTCCAAAATATGATAAATACACTCACACTCTAGCTGTATCTGAAGAAGTGAGCAGTGACTCATGAAAGCTCATCCCCTGCTACACATTGTGTTAGTCTTAAAGTACCACTGGACTCTTGCTCTTTTTTTGCTGGTACACACTAGCACGGCTACCCATCTTGATCTTGTTAAGCATGTTCATTAAACAGCCAATGAAAAGATATTGGGGAGGAAGATCCTGTTTGTCTTCTGTGCAATTAATTCACGGACATTAATGAAGTGGTACTGCAAGAGAGATCTCTGCCAAATATGTTTATGTGCGGAGATTGTGGCATTTAATTGAAATGGATGCTATTCATTACTAGATTAAGTGGAGAGAAGGGAATTTGGCACACCAACGTTCTCACCAGTGAAAGACAAAAATCCTTTTCTGTGATTTGTACCTCTTTTTTACATTCTTCCTGTTCTTTCGTCTCCCACCTCTGGTTTTGCTGAGGATTTGCACTGGTTTTCTATATGCCAGCTTTGTGTGGGGGAAGGTGTTCAAGCAGCAGCTATGGGGTAGGAATGGAAGGACACTGGTCCACAGCAGCTCTTAGACATCTTGTGACTTAATTGAGCAAAAAGAAACCTTTTTAATATTCTGTGAGGGACAAATGCACAAGGGGTTGTATTCTTTCCAGCACAGTTTTGATTCTTTGTGAAGTTCACAAGTGGTCTCCCATTAACGAACGATTCATAGAGAACTCAGTCCAGTTTGGTGTACTGAGAGCCAGTTTGGTGTAGTGGTGAAGTGCGCGGACTCTAATCTGGGAGAACCGGGTTTGATTCCCCACTCCTCCACATGCAGCTGCTGGCGTGACTTTGGGTCAGTCACAAGTTCTCTCAGAGCAGTTCTCGAAAGAGCTCTCTCAGCCCCGCCTACCTCACAGGGTGTCTGTTGTGGGGAGGGGAAGGGAAAGGAGATTGTAAGCCGCTCTGAGGCTCCTTCGGGTAGTGAAGGATGGGGTATAAATCCAATCTCCTCTTCTTCTTCTTTTTGGAAAGACCTGCTGTTTGAAAGTGGACCTCTCTCCCTTTTAAATTCCCTTGCTTTTTCGTTTCGCCATTCAGCTTGTCCTACCGTAATAAATTTGGGTCAAAAGCAGACAGGAGACGTGGATGATTGGATCCCCGCTGCGTTTTCTTTTCCTTGGCAAGGAACAGCTTTTGGAGGGCCCGGTTTGTGATCGGGACCGAAGCAGGAGGAGGGAGATGATTTCCGTAAAAAAACCCGTCTCTTTTTGCGTATATTTCCCAGTCTTAGATGTTCCCCCAGACCTGACATTTCCCCTTTTTGACAAATTCGGGCTGCAAGCAGATGACTGGAAATATAGCAATCTTGATCGTGTTTCTCTGGCGAATCTTTCTCCCTCGTGAGGATTCATTAGATCTGGTAGATTAGTATTGGGGGGATCTCCCATGTTTCCAGATCTGGCCGGCAGCCCTTCCGATCTGACAATGAGCGATCGTTAATAAAAGTCAATCTATACGTTATTTCACACGTTATTTCACACTTGGCTTACCCTTTCAAATGAAGCTTAGACAATTCCTGAATTCCCCGTTCTCCTGTTGACCTCTCTAGAGGAGAGTTTTGGCTGGCCACTGGTTCCTGGGCAGATGGCAGGATGTGGGGCTGATTTGATTAATGAACTGGTTAATTGTCAGGCAGTTAATAGATTCCCTCCCCTTCCGATGTTTAATCTTTAACTGGATAGCAGCTCTCACTCCAGGACTGTCTTCCTGTTTGAGTGTATTAACTGGGTGTTAAGACAACTCATGATTCTTGCCAAGTGCTTCATCCTACGTTTAATTTGTGTGTGGTTTTTAAAAGGAACATATTTAACATAAGAACCTCAGAAGAGCCCTGCTCAATCAGACCAGTGGTCCATCTAGTCCAGCATCCTGTCTCACACAATGGCGAACCAGTTCCTCTGGAGGGCCAACAGCAGGGCACAGAGGCTGAGGCCTTCATAAGAACATAAGAAGGGCCCTGCTGGATCAGACCAGTGGTCCATCTAGTCCAGCATCCTGTCTCACACAATGGCGAACCAGTTCCTCTGGAGGGCCAACAGCAGGGCACAGAGGCTGAGGCCTTCATAAGAACATAAGAAGGGCCCTGCTGGATCAGACCAGTGGTCCATCTAGTCCAGCATCCAGTCTCACACAGTGTCCAACACAGCTCTGTCAGAACTCAGCCCCCAAAATAAGTCTAGCTCACCACCTTGTGGTGCATAACACTAAAAGAGCTGGAACTTCAGGCTGCCAGACAGTCTTAGGATCTCCTGGCTATACTATATACAATGCCATACGATAATTAATCATTATTATTAGACCCTTTGTCTATTAAAGTCAATATTGTCTTCTCAGACTGGCCAAAGCTCTCCAGGGGTCTCAGGCGGATGTCTTTCACATCAGCTACCACCCGATCCTTTCAACTGGAGATGCCAGGGGTTGAACCTGGGAACTTTTGCCAGTAGACAATACTGACCTTGATTGGCCAAAGGTCTGATTCAATTGAAGGGAGCTTCATATGTTCAGGCATTGTAGGGGAGGGGCCATGGCTCAGTGGCAGAGCTTCTGTCTGGTATCCAGAAGGTCCCAGGTCCAACCTCTGGCATCTCCAGTTGAAAGGATCGGGTGGTAGGTAGAGCGGCTGCTAGTCCGAGAAGACAATGCTGACTTTGATGTCTGATTCAGGATAAGGCAGCTTCATGTGTTCAAGTATTACAGGGGAGGGGCTGTGGCTCAGTGGCAGAGCCTCTGCTTGGCATGCAGAAAGTCCCAGGTTCAATCCCCGGCATCTCCATTAGAAAGGACCAGCCAGTATGTGATGTGAAAGACCCCAGCCTGAGACCCTGGAGAGCGGCTGCCAGTCTGAGTAGACAATACTGACCTTGATGGACCCAGGGTCTGATTCAGGACCAGACAACTTCATGTGTTCATCTGACACCACAATCCTATATCGCCTACGGGATTTTGCTAAGTGACATTGTCATAAACGGGGTGACGTCACAGTGTTGTACACTCGATGGTATCCCCAAGGCAGTTAAGTGTGAGGGCAAGTGAAGGTGAGCGCGGAACCTGTTGTGGACTTTTTCTCTCTCTCTCTGTAAGATGATCCAAGTCAAAATAGTTTGCTTTAAAAATCTGGGGACAGTTTTGTCTCAGCCCCGTGAAGAAGTGATACTTTCATGCGTCCCCCGAAGATGAAAGCTGTGGATGTGCCTTTGGCGCTTGCTTATTTTGTTCCGTGTGAAGTGGATAAATCAGGTGTGGGCCACAGATAAAGTTGTGTGGGCCACAAACTGTTACTGGGTGCCTTCCAGCTTTGCGTGGGTGTGCGTACATTTCTCCGCTTCCCATGGATGTGGAATGGCGGCGGGGGGGGGGGGGAATCTGGAAAACAAGGGAAAGTTGTCACTTTAAAATGGCAAAATGAAGCTTGTTTCTTTTAACTCGTAAGATTCCTGCGATGTCTTGATAGCTTGTAAGTAAAAAAAAGAAAAAATAACAGTGGTCAATCCGATGGATGTCTGTCACCCAACAAGAGCGCGTGGGACCCTTAAAAGGCACGGAGGAAAACCTGTAGTCATCGTTATGTTATCCAAATTGGAGATGAATTTTAGTTGATGCAAACAGTAGAGCGGGGGTTCCCAACACGATGGGGGCCCCCTGCTAAGTCGCGATTTCAAATTCTAGTTTTTATGTTTTTAATGTATTTTATTTGATGTGTTGGTAAGCCTCCTTGAGCTTGGTGAGGAAGAAAGGTTGCTGATAGAAGTTTTATATAAATAACATAAGGGGGCAAACGAGATGCATAAGAACATAAGAGAACATAACGGAGGCCATGTTGGATCAGGCCATCAGGAGGTCCACCAGCGGGGCCAGAACTCCGGAAGCCCTCCCACTGTTGCCTCCCAAGCACCAAGAATGCAGAACATCACTGCCCCAGACATAAGAGAAGGCATGTTGGATCAGGCCATCAGGAGGTCCACCAGCGGGGCCAGAACTCCGGAAGCCCTCCCACTGTTGCCTCCCAAGCACCAAGAATGCAGAACATCACTGCCCCAGACATAAGAGAAGGCATGTTGGATCAGGCCATCAGGAGGTCCACCAGCGGGGCCAGAACTCCGGAAGCCCTCCCACTGTTGCCTCCCAAGCACCAAGAATGCAGAACATCACTGCCCCAGACATAAGAGAAGGCATGTTGGATCAGGCCATCAGGAGGTCCACCAGCGGGGCCAGAACTCCGGAAGCCCTCCCACTGTTGCCTCCCAAGCACCAAGAATGCAGAACATCACTGCCCCAGACATAAGAGAAGGCATGTTGGATCAGGCCATCAGGAGGTCCACCAGCGGGGCCAGAACTCCGGAAGCCCTCCCACTGTTGCCTCCCAAGCACCAAGAATGCAGAACATCACTGCCCCAGACATAAGAGAAGGCATGTTGGATCAGGCCAGTGGCCCACCCAGTCCAACACTCTGTGTCATTCAGTGGCCAAAACCCAGGGGCCATCAAGAGGTCCACCGGCAGGGCCAGAACTCCAGAAGCCCACCCACTGTTGCCCCTGAGGCACCGAGAGTATAGAACACCACTGCCCCAGACATAGTGATCCGTTTCAGTGACAGCCAGCTAACACCCTGCTGCTTGCACTCATAAAACTGAAGTGTATGATTACACCCCAATGGTATATTCCGTTCTGTGTGTTCATTTCCTCCACCTTACATTTTAATTGTTTTCGATTTCCATTTTTTCAATCTCGGAGGCTTATTTCTTTTCCCCCTCCGCTGTCAAAACGGGTTGATAAGGAAGGCAGGGCGGCTAAGCCAGCATTAAATATGGCAGGGGTGGGGGGGGGGCGGGGGGCCACAAACAGTTTCCGAGCCGTCACAAAATGTCAGCATCATAAATACGAGTGCGTATCTTTGACACCGTACCAAAGCCGGGGAAAGAATTATATCTGCCGTTTCGGGTTTCGTGCCAAGCTGGGATCTGTCTGTAATCTATCGGGTGTTATCAATCATCTTTTGATATCCCTGTAGCTTTCGTTTGACGGACATAAATCTTATGCGTGGGCGGTGAGACGCTGTCGGCCTCCGTCTTCCCGATCTGGTCCATGTTGCGTCTTTTCTGTCTTTCAGGTCACCTAACATGTTCGTTCCAAACAAAACTTATTTTTGCTAGAACATAAGAACATAAGAGACGCCAATGTTGGATCAGGCCAAAGGCCCATCCAGTCCAACACTCTGTGTCACACAGTGGCCAGAAATACCAGGTGCCATCAGGAGGTCCACCAGTGGGGCCAGGACACCAGAAGCCCTCCCACTGTTGCCCCCCCCCCAAGACCCAAGAAGACAGAGCATCACTTGCCCCAGAGCCCCTAGCTATACCTTGTGGCTAATAGCCACTGATGGACCTCTGCTCCATATGCTTATCTAATTCCCTTTTGAAGACGTCCATGCTTGTAGCTGCCACCACTTCCTGTGGCAGTGAATTCCAAGTGTTAATCACTCTTTGGGTGAAGAAGGACTTCCTTTTATCCGTTCTAACCTGACCGCTCAGCAATAGAAACACCTTGCTGCATTATTTGGGCTATATTTTTACTGCTGGAGTGAAGAAGAAGAAGAATCTGAACTCTTATAATCTGTATATCAATAGGGTTGCCAGCAATGTTCCCTCTAAGCTGTGGAGTCTCGTGAGCAAAAATTCTACTTTGTGAGCTACTGGCACTAACGCTGTGAGCGAGTGTTTTGGCTGCTGCATAAATTAGTTTGCTCTGGAGCCCTCCTTCCTGAGCTGAGACAGAAATGGGTGAGCCAGAGGCTAAAAAACTGTGAGCTAGCTCACACTAACTCAGCTTAGAGAGAACACTGGTTGCCAGCCTCCAGGCGGCACCTGGAGACCTGCTTTTACAGTCAAAGAAGAAGAGATTGGATTTATACCCCGCCCTTCACTACCTGAAGGAGTCTCAGAGCAGTTTACAATCTCCCTTCCCCTCCTCCTCCACACAACAGACACCCTGTGAGGTAGGTGGGGCTGAAAGAGCTTTCCTGAGGACTGCCCTTGAGAGAACAGCTCTGAGCGAGCCTTGACTGACCCAAGGTCACACCAGCAGCTGCATGTGGAGGAGTGGGGACTCACACCGAGTCCTCCCAGATTAGAGTCCGGTCTCCTGATTAACCACTACACCAAACTGGCTCATATACCCATAGGATTCCCAGCTCTGCGTTGGGAAATACCTGGAGATTTTGGGGGTGGAGCTTGAGGTGGGTAGGTTTTGGGAAGGGGAGAGACTTCGATGGGGGATCAAGCCATAGAGATCACCCTACAGAGCAGCCCTTTTCTCCAGGGGAACTGATCTAACCCCAGGAGATCCCCAGCCACCACCTGGAGACTGGCAACCCTAGATACCCATGTGGCTATTCTTGATGGGGGAGGGGAGCAAAACGCCACTGTTTCAGAGGTACCCCCCAAAGCTCCTCCGAAGCTTCTCGGAGTTTCCTCCGCGGCCCTAAAAACCTTCCCGGCTGAATGAGGGCCGGAAGTGGGGCAGCCGGAAGCAGGGGGCGGGGCTTCGTCATGTGCCCCGCCCCCCATACCTCACCCGGGGGAACTGCGATCCCCCGCGATCCCCCCCCGAAATGACCTCTGTTGACCTGCCTGACCAGGTATACAATGCAGGTTGCAGCAATGCTAAAATTTATTCATATGGTAACACAATATACTGTATAAACTAAGCTTTTCACCCTTTTCCCAACTTTGTGGTGCCCCCTTTGGCCGTGGCGCCCTAAGCACGTGCTTAGTATGCTTCATGGTTCATCTGTCCCTGGGTGCAACCCTAAGATGGCCGCTGCAGGAGGCGGAGTCAAACACGTAGAAGAAAGGCGCACGGGAGAAGAGGGGTCATGTTTAAAAAGACACCGAGAAAGAGGAGTGAGAAGGAGAAAACAAGCTATGTGGTGGTCGCTGTCACGGAAACGACATTATTTTAATCTGCACAGCCAGTTGGGTCTTAAGTGGCCAATCAGGAGTCCCGAGTAGCCCAGGCCAGCCCGATCTCGTCAAATCTTGGAAGCGAAGCAGGGTCGACTCTGGCAAGTCCTTGGATGGGAAACCTCCTTGGAATACCAGCAGCCGGGAGGCGGGGGCAGGCTTTGTTCAGCCACCTCTCTGGATATCCCCCCAGGCCCCCAGTAGGGGTCAGTCACCAGAGGTCGCCATGATTTCCAGGTGCACGCAGACACACACACATGGACATACAAAAATAATACCCCCCCCCAAAAAAAACCGGGCAGGAAGCAGGAACCAATGCTCCCTCTAAGCTGTGGAGTCTTGTGAGCAAAAATTCTACTTTGCTAGCGACTGTCATTAAAGTGGTGAGCAGGCGATTTGGCTACTGCAGAAATTAGTTTGCTCTGGAGCCATCCTTCCTGAGCTGAGTCATCTGTGAGCCAGAGGCTGAAAAACTGTGGGCTAGCTCACACTAACTCAGCTTAGAGGGAACACTGGCAGGAACCCCACCCGACCCCACTCATCCTCTTAAAAAACCTTGGTAGGCCCCAAGAAAGGGGTCAGCAGGCACCATGTTGGTGACCCCTTTCATAGGGCATGTTGTAGTGCAGCTTTGCATGTGCAGTGAGAAAGGATACAGAGCACCAAGCCAGCTCTGTGCGAACCGACTGCATGCTATAGACCACGGGTGTCGAACTCATTTGTTACGAGGGCCTGATCCGACATAAATGAGACCTTGCTGGGCCGGGCCGTGTGGGTCATAACATGTAATGCCTGGTAGCGGACATATAACCTTTATAAAGGACACAAACACGAAGGGTTTTTTTTAACTTAAAATAAAAACATGCTTAAAACATTAGCACTCCTGCAACATTTTCTTTATTTAACAGTGTCTGATAACTGACACCTCTTGCTCGGAATCATTGCATCAAAATATCTGTGCTGTTGCAATCCCGAGTATGCTGTTCAGGTGTGTCTCTGTAAACTGTAAACCGCAAACCTACGATGCAGCAGCAGCAGAACTGGAAGAAGAAGCAGGAGACAGCCAGCTACACTGTGGGCCTGATAGAAGCCCTCCGGGGGCCTCCTCCGGCCCCTGGGCCGCATGTTTGACACTGCTGCCGTAGACCCGGCCCTGGCACGCACCAAGTGGAAAGTTCTGCAAATCGCCACAGATGTCTCTCCTTGAACTCTCCTGGCCAATGTCAAGGCATGGCGAGTTCTGACATCACAGAGGAATGCTGAATTGATGCGAGTCCCTGGCTGTGCAAGTCGATGAGAATAACCCGGCTGCTGGACTGGAAATGTCACAGTGTATTGAGCGCACCGGCCAAGATGGAAATAAAAGCGCTCCGGCTTTGAGCTTGGGCGTCCGGTTCTCTTTTGCCGTGGACTTTCTCGACTCCTTTTCTCGTCCCAGCAGAACCGCAAGCTGTGCGACGCAGGAGCGCTTTGCAAAGCTGACACGTTGCAGGACAGCATTCCTGTTTGCAAAGCTTTACAGTGCTAGCAAAAAAGAGCGAGAGGGAGAGAGAGGGAGAGAGAAGAAGAGGAGGCGGAGGAGGAGATCAGATTTATACCCCACTCTTCACTACCCAAAGGAGTCTCAGAGCGGCTTACAATCTCCTCTCCCTTCCCCTCCCCACAACAGACACCCTGTGAGGTAGGTGGGGCTGAGAGAGCTCTGACAGAAACGGCTCTTTTTCAAGGACAGCTCTTGTCAGAACTGTGGCTTGCCCAAGGTCATCCAGCAGGTGCAGGTGGAGGAGTGGGGAGTCAAACCCGATTCCCCCAGACTGAGTCTGCGCACTTAACCACTAGACCAAACTGGCTCTTGTTTGCAAGTCCCCACATCCCCAAGGGACCGGAGGTTTCAAGGCAGTCTCAGATTCCTTTTTGGGGGAACGGATAGCGGCGAAGGTTTGTCAAGGTTTCCGCAATATCTTCCTGTCTGCCTAGTCCATTTCTATTCCTTTCTCCAAGAACCTGAAGGGTGCTGTTGGTGGTTGTTCCTTCCCCGGGTGGGTTAGGCTGAAAGAGTGCGCCAGGCTCAAGGTCACCCCGGAGAGCTTTCCTGGTAGTGTGTGGTAGTGTGCCCTTCCGTTATGTCCCCGGAAGGGCATTGCGCTCCTTGGGTGACAACATGCTGGTGCTCCCCGGCCCTAAAGACATCCGGCTGTCCTTGACTAGGTCCAGGGCCTTTTCCATCCTGGCCCCAACCTGGTGGAACTCCCTGCCAAATTCCCTCAGAGGTGAGACCCAATGCAGTTCCGCAGGGCCGGCAAGGCAGAGATGTTCCGCTGGGCTTTTGGTTGAGGGCAGCGATGTTTTTTTTACCTCAGCTGACGCCCTCCTCAGTTTCCCAGGCTCCTTTTGACCTCTTCCCCCCGCTGCCCGCGAAAAGGCCGGCAGTCTGTAATAGGGGGATAATTCATTACAAGGATTGCTACTCGGCCATCTGTTTTATAATGTAATTTAATATGTCCTATTGCTTTGTCTGGTCACTGCCTTAATACCATGTACATCACCCAGAGCCCTATGATGGTAGGGATGGGGCAATTCATAAATTTAATTAACAAGCAACAACAACAATAACCAGGGGTCATTTCCTGCGGGAGCGCACAGGAGCGGAGCTCCGACAGTAAGGAGCCCAGGGGGTGGGCACATGCAAAAAGCCCCGACCCCTGCTCCCAGCAGCCCTCAGTCGGGTCACGAGGAGCAAAAAGCAGCC
>NW_015171524.1:478056-484404 GCF_001447785.1 Gekko japonicus | reverse complement strand
TGTCTGTGCTGTTGTAGTCTTGAGTCTGCTGTTCAGGTGTGTATCTGCAAGCTGCAAACCTATGATGACACAGCAGCAGCAGAACTGGAAGAAGAAGCAGAAGACAGCCAGTTCCACTGCGGGCCTGATAGAAGCCCTCCGGGGGCTTGATCCGGCCCCCGGGCCGCATGTTTGACACCCCTGGCATAGATCTTTACAGAGTATAGAATAACAGGGGCAGTGTCCCCACCCAGAGGAGCGGGCAGTCTACATTTATATCGGGCAAGGGAGAGTTGCAAACGTTACCAACGCAGGGGCCCTTGGCTTCTGCACCTGCCATTACATTCCAACGGCTTCCTACATCTCACCATCTTGACCTCTGAATCTGCTACAGCAGGGGTGTCGAACTCATTTGTTATGAGGGCCGGATCTGACATAAGTGAGACGTCATTGGGCCGGGCCGTGTGTGTCATAACATGTAACGCCAGGTAGCGGAGATATAAACTTTATAAAGGACACAAACACAAAGGGTTTGTTTTTTTTACTTAAAATAAAAACATGCTTAAAACATAAGCTCTGTAAGCCGCAGACCTACCTTTGATTTACTGACATTCACCACAGAAATCTCATGCTCAGAGTTCTGAGTCTAGGACCCAGGTTAAATCATGAAATAACTGAGTGATTAAGAGAGTCTGGCGAAGCAAGCAATGATGCAGCAGCAGCAGCAGAACTGGAAGCAGGAGACGGCCAGTTCCACTGCGGGCCTGATGGAAGCCCTCCTGGGGGCCTGATCCAGCCCCCAGGCCGCATGTTACCCCTGCTCTAGGCTGATCCTGCATTTAGCAGGAGGTTGGACTAGATGGCCTGTATGGCCCCTGTGATTCTATGTTGTAGAACTCTGTGATTCTATGATTCCGTGTTCCTATGTTGTTGTTCTTAAATGCCATGCATGTGAAGAATAGCTTGGGCTTGCGGTCACACGGAACAGAAGCCACACAAGTGAGACGGAAAACAGGCGGAGTTTCCGGGCGCGATCTCACCAGCACATCTGGGAAGCGTAGCACTCCCGTGGCTCAACCGAGGCTTCCAGCCGAAACTGCGTGGCAAAAAACTAGTACCTCGGAGGTACTCGTTTCCAGAAACTGCGGGGCAAGGGCGGGCGTCTGATCGCGTTTCCGGTGTCCCCTTGCAAATAAGGTGGGTTTTTTTTGTCCAGGTCTCTGTGGATGCGCACACGCACCCAACGGAGCATGCGCATTTGTCGTGTACACACACGAAACAAACAGTTTGCCGCGGCACGCGCTTCTTCGTTGCGCGCCGGCTTGTCCTGTGATCAGCACCTCTCCCTTGCCATGGAACCTCCACGGTACCTCCACAGAACCTCCACGGGAGGTCTGATCGCGTAACAGCGCAGTAGTTTGCCCCAGGGCAAACAGCCACGCTTCTCCCCCGCAGTTTCCTGCCCGTGTGACCGGGGCCTCTGATAGGTTTCTTTTCAGGAATTAATGCTCGGTGTCCTTCATGTGTGAACGAGCGAAAGGCTGGGATTCGTTGATCGTGACGGGGAGCATTCCAAGGCAATTTGTAGGTTGCGTCTGCATAACGCGGGCTAGTTTGGGGAGATTACAGCCGTTCCTGCTGGTTTTTTGCAGCCTAATCACTCTTCCGGAGCTTGCCGATGTTTTAATCAAATTGTAGCTTGTGAAACCACAGAGTTCTCCCCCCCCCCCGGCTTTTTCCTTCTTCATCATGCATCCTAACATCATTGAGAAATCTGGAAGGTAGTGGATTTATCTGTTTCATTTGTTGGGGACCCAAAGTGGTGTATGTCGCTCTCCTCTCCTCCACTTTTATCTCGACAATAACCCCGTGAGGTAGGCCGAGGAGTGTGACTGGCCCAGTGCCCTCCAATGAGCTTCCCTGGCACAAGCGGGGATTCGAACCTGGGTCACCCAGTTCCTAGTCCGGCACTTTAACCACTATGCCACATTGGCTCTCAGGTTAGAGGCTAGATATGTGATTCTCGGAGGTCACCTCTGACGGGCTTGATCCCAAGAAGGGTTATTTCTGCTTCTCAAAGGATTGTGGGGGGTTGTAAAGGGGGGGATGGGTGCTGAAACTCATGTATTTGGGATCTGTTCCCTAAACTGGGGAGGAAAGGCAGTATGGTATAACCCGATCTTGTAAGATCTCGGAACTTAAGAAGGGTTCATACTTGGATGGGAGACCACCAAGGAAGGCTCTGCAGAGGAAGGCCATGGCCAACCACCTCTACTTCTCACTTGCCTTGAAAGCCCGTTGCTGCGATCACCATAAGTCTTGGAAGGGAGTCCCCCCAAGGAAGGCTCTGTGAGGAGGACAATGGCCAACCGCCTCTGCTTCTCACTTGCCTTGAAAGCCCCTTGCTGGGATCACCATAAATCTTGGAAGGGAGACCACCAAGGAAGGCTCTGCAGAGGAAGGCAATGGCAAACCACCTCTGCTTCTCACTTGCCTTGAAAAGCCCCTTGCTGGGTTTGACATAAGTCGGCTGCGACTTGACAACACTTGACGCACACCCTAAACTGAGGCTATCATACTTTGGCCACATCATGAGAAGACAAGACTCACTGGAAATAGTGCTAGGAGAAGCTGAAAGGAGGAGGAAGAATAGAAGACCCAACATGAGATGGGTTGACTTGATAGAGGAACCGAGGCCCTTCAGAGGCCGGGTTTACACCTCTCAGCTTGAGGGCAGCGGCTCGTACAGAGGGTGCCTCCACCCAGTCCTCCTGGCCCAGAACATTCCAGAAACATGGGTGTCACTGGTTATACAAACTGACTCTGAGGGGTGCATGTTCACCCTTGAACAAGTAATCTGATAAGGTTTGATCCTGTCTCCCCAAAAGGGGCCAGGTCCGCCATATTCTTTCCCTCAGTTAGGGTCTCCAATCTCCAGGTGGTAGCTGAAGATCTCCCAGGATTACAACTGATCTCCAGGTGACAGAGATCAGTTCCCCTGAAGGAAAAGGCCGCTTTGGAGGTGGACGCTATGGCATTTTGGTGTAGTGGTTACGTTTGGTGTAGTGGTTAAGTGTGCGGACTCTAATCTGGGAGAACCGGGTTTGATTCCCTGCTCCTCCACTTGCAGCTGCTGGATGACCTTGGGCAAGCCCTAGTTGTGACAAGAGCTGTCCCTGAAAGGGCAGTTTCTCTCAGAGCTCTCTCAGCCCCACCTACCTCACAAGGGTGTCTGTTGTGGGGAGGGGAAGGGAAAGGAGGTTGTAAGCTGCTCTGAGACGCCAAATTAAGGGTGGGGTATAAATCCTATCTCCTCCTCTTCCTCTTCTTCTTGTTCTTCTTCATTACACCCCACTGAAGTCCCTCCCTCCCCAAACCCCGCCCTCTTCAGATTCAACCCTCAAAATCTCCAGATACTTCCCAACCCGGAGCTAGCAACCTGCCCATCAGTCCGCCAAGGTCCGTCCCCTGAGGTCCATCCCAAATATTGTGTGAAAACGCGCCACGTGACTTTGCCTGACTTCACCGCCCCTCACGTTGTAGTCCCTTTACTTCTCGCCCCCCCTCAGCATCCCAGAGCTGATCATTTATTTTTCCACTGGAGAGATGTGTCTGGAGAAGGAGATGTCTTTATGGATCGATTTCTTTATAGATCTCTTTTCTCCCATCACGGGGCTCAGGGTGGCATAACGCATCCCCACGAGGCCTCCCTTCCAAGATGATCGGCTTTCTGACCGTGCCCCGCTGTGCGTATGGATTTTCCGCTCGCTGGGCCTACGCATCGTCCTTCCACCTTACCCTTTTCTTCGAAAGTTTATCCCCTCAGGTCTCCAACCTTCCTTCCCCCGCTCCAGACCACCTGCTGAAGAGTCAAGAGAAGAAGAAGAAGAGATTGGATTTATACCCCGCCCTTCACTACCCAAAGGTGTCTCAGAGCGGCTTACAAACTCCTTTCCCTTCCCCTCCCCACAACAGACACCCTGTGAGGTAAAAGAAGAAGAAGAGATTGGATTTATACCTCGCCCTTCACTACCCAAAGGTGTCTCAGAGCGGCTCACAATCTCCTTTCCCTTCCCCTCCCCACAACAGACACCCTGTGAGGTAAAAGAAGAAGAAGAGATTGGATTTATACCCCGCCCTTCACTACCCGAAGGTGTCTCAGAGCATCTCACAAACTCCTTTCCCTTCCCCTCCCCACAACAGACACCCTGTGAGGTAGAAGAATAAGAAGAGATTGGATTTATACCCTGCCCATCACTACCCAAAGGTGTCTCAGCAGGGCTTACGAACTCCTTTCCCTTCCCTTCCTCACAACAGGCACCCTGTGAGGCAGGCGGGGCTGAGAGAGCTCTGACAGAAACTGCTCTTTTTCAAGAACAACTGTGCCAGAACCATGGCTTGCCCAAGGTCATCCAGCAGCTGCGAGTGGAGGAGTGGGGAATCAAACCCGGTTCTCCCAGATTAGAATCCGCGCACTTAACCACTACCCCAAACTGGTGAAGGAAGCCAAGAGAGGAAGTTAGGATCTCATGGGACCTCAGCTATAGGCGGGGAAGTCTGTAGACCTGGTGTTGGAAACAATATTCCTTGTGAGATGTAATTTTCCGTCTACGAGGAAGCCTTTGTGAAATGGAAAGTACATATGCTGGCGAATTCCGTTAGATGGATTATCGCACTTCTGTATTTCAGATATTTATGGATACGACAGGCACGAAGCACGATGCGCTTTAAATGTTCAAGAAGCACCTGAGGACTCTCAAGATAGATTTACTCCAGAACAAGGCAGTAATATTTGATAAGCACTTTACTGGATACTAAGTGCAGTCTTGTGGATCGAGCGAACTCTTCTGGAGTTTTCTGCGCTTGGATACTGCTGAACTGAGGTTTGGGACGGGAGGTCTCCGAAGTGATTTCCATTGGAACTGTGTAGTATATTTGACATCTGTTATCTATGATTTTGGACCGTGGTGGCTCAGAGGTTAAGATGCTGAGCTGCAGACCGGAAAGTCTGTAGTTCGGCAGTTCGAGAGACCCGAGTGCCGTGTGACGGAGTGAGCTCCCGCCTCTGGCCCCAGCTCCTGCCAACCTAGCAGTTCGAAAGCAAGAAATTGCAAGTAGATAAATAGGCACCGCTTCGGCGGGAAGGTAACAGCATTCCGTGCACCTTGGCGTCTAGTCATGCCGGCCACATGACCACGGAAAATGTCTTCAGACAGTGCTGGCTCTTCAGCTAGGAAACCGAGATGAGCACCGCACCCCTAGAGTCGGATTCGACTTGCTTTCGAGCAAGGGAAACCTTTACCTTTACCTTTTTATCTATGATTTTATGGACCTATATATTGTGGACGGAACTTTATGATACCTTCAAAGGGTCATACAATCGTATATTCATAAAATTCAATCACGGTTTTTGTGTTCCTTTTCGATCCCCGAGTCTTGTTGGCAAGCCTTCCCGAAGACCCCCCATCAGCTTTTCCGTGCAAAGCAGAGACCAGACCTGCTGGGGACCCCCGTCCTGAACAAGCTCATCTTAATCACCCCAAATCCAGCCCAATGCTCTTGACGGCCTTCCAACTGCCTGGGGGTGCCATGGCGAACTTGCCTAGTAACCAACGCAACCTCAAGGCCTCTTCACTTACTCCTGTATCTCCTGGGAGTTCCTCCAATACGCTGTTTCAAAGGGTTGCCAGGTCCCCCCGGCCAGTGGCAGGGAATGGAGGGCGTAGGGTTGCCAGATCCAGGTTGGGAAACTTGTAGAGATTTGGGGATATGGCCTGGGGAGGCCAGGGACCTCCGTGGGGTACAGTGTCATAGAGTCCACCCTTCAAAGCAGCCATTTGCTCCAGAGGGACTGATCTCTGTCATCTGGAGAGGAGCTGTAATACTGGGATATCCCATCAATGCTCTCCTCTAAGCTGTGGGGTCTTGTGAGCAAAAATCCTACTTTGTGAGCTGCTGGCATTAAAGTTGTGAGCGAGCGATTTGGCTGCTGCATAAATCAGTTTGCTCTGGAGCCCCGTCCTTCCTGAGCGGAGACAAAAAAGCGTGAGCTCTGGAGGCTAAAAAACTGTGAGCTGGCTCACACTCAGCTTAGAGGGAACACCGATCCCCAGGTCCCACCTGGAGGCTGGCAATCCTATATCTTCTCCGTCTTCATGGTATCTCAGCAGTCCCCCTTTGGTGTTGTGGTTAACTGCGCGGACTCTATTCTGGGAGAACCGGGTTTGATTCCTCACTCCTCCACTTGCAGCCGCTGAATGACCTTGGGTCAGTCACAAGTTCTCTCAGAGCTGTTCTCTCAAGGGCTGTCCTCAAAAGAGCTCTCTTGGCCCCACCTACCTCACTGGGTGGCTGTTGTGGGGAGGGGAA
>NW_015171524.1:476580-478007 GCF_001447785.1 Gekko japonicus | reverse complement strand
ATCGAATCTCTCCTCCTCCCCTCCTCCTCCTCCTCCTCCTCCTCCTCCTTCTTCTCCTTCCCCTTCTTCTTCTCTTCCTCCTCCTTCTTCTTCTTCTCCTCCTCCTCCTCCTCTTCTTCTTCTCCTTCGCTTTCTTCTTCTCCTTGTTCTTCTTCTTATTATTTTTCTTCTTCTCCTCCTCCTCCTCCTTCTTGTTCTTCTTCTTCTCCTTCTCCTTCTTGTTCTCCTCCTTATTCTTCTTTTTCTCCTTCTTCTTCTCCTTCTCCCCCTCCTCCTTCTTCCCCCACCCCCTACAATAACGCTACCACTTAATTTGCTGGGAGAGGGGAGGGGGGCTTGCTCTCCTGCCCCATCTGCAGCTCTGATTCTGGTAGCTTTGACACAGTCTGATTTCCAAGATGTGTATACCCCCCCCCCGCCCCTTGGCATGGAACAGGTTTCCTTCAGTGTTCCTTCTTCCTCCCCAGGAAAATCAACGTCTGTCCCTAGCATCCATCCAGCACCTTTGGCAAACCCCGGCGGATGAACGAATGGTGTTTAAACGCTTGTTTTCCTATTCCCACCCCCCTTTTTGGCTAGGAATCAGTTCCCCTGGTTCCGTCTCCATTTCCTTCTTCTGATCTGCTTCCTATTTGCTATCTGTTATGTTGGTCTCGGAGAAGCAACACAAGAAAAATGCCCTCAACGGCCTGGTCTTTGCCCAGAGCAATCTGCAGACATCTGTTCCCCTGGAGGAAACAACTTCTCTGGAGTTTGGGCTCTATAGAATCATACCGTGCTGAGGTCCGATGCTCCCTCTAAGCTGTGGAGTCTCGTGAGCAAAAATTCTACCTTGTGAGCTACTGGAATGAAAGTTGTGAGCGAGCGATTGGGCTGCTGCATAAATCAGTTCGCTCGGGAGCCATCTTCCTTCCTGAGCTGAGGCAAAAATGTGTGAGCCGGAGGCTAAAAAACTGTGAGCTGGCTCACACTAGCTCAGCTTAGCGGGAACACTGCGTGAGGTCCCTCCCTTCCCCAGACCCCGCCCTCCCCAGGCTCCGCCCCCCAAATCTCCAGGTGATTCCCAACACAGAGCTGGTAACCCCCAATTAAGAATAAGAAGAATTTCCACTTTGCTGCCTGAATTCCATGCATAGATGCCGTCCATTCATGCATATTGTTCTATTGTTGTAATCGTGCACAAGTAGATTTTCCTGGTGTGGGCAAAACAGTCCGGTGGGGAATTATGCCTATAAGGCAACAATAGGGCAATACTCTGTGTATCAATCTCGGCTGATCTGTGATTGCAACAAATGAATTTAAAGATTGTAATGGGGGACGCAATCCGTTTTGAGCCTGCAGGCACATTTGGGATTGATAAGAACATAAGAACATCAGAGAGGCCAATGTTGGATCAGGCCAGTGGCCCATCCAGTCCAACACTCTGT
>NW_015171524.1:460083-476511 GCF_001447785.1 Gekko japonicus | reverse complement strand
CCCGGCACCATGAAGACAGAGCATCCCTTGCCCCAGACTGAGAGTTCCTATCTATCCCTTGTGGCTAATAGCCCCTGATGGACCTCTGCTCCATATAAGAACATCAGAGAAGCCAATGTTGGATCAGGCCAATGGCCCATCCAGTCCAACACTCTGTGTCACACAGTGGCCAGAAATACCAGGTGCCCTCAGGAGGTCCATCAGTGGGGCCAGGGCACTAGAAGCCCTCTCACTGTTGCGCCCTCCCCCCAAACACCAAGAAGACAGAGCATCACTTGCCCCAGAGCCCCTATCTATACCTTGTGGCTAAGAGCCACTGATGGACCTCTGCTCCATCATGGTTGATCGTAGTTGATCATGGTGCCAGAAAAGAGCAAGAGTCGAGTTGCACCTTCAAGACTAACAACATCGAGCGTGTCCAGAAGAGGGCAACCAGGATGGTGAGAGGGTTGGAGTCCAAGTCTTATGAGGAAAGGCTGAAAGAGTTGGGTATGTTTAGCCTGGGAAAGAGAAGGCTTAGAGGGGACATGCAGCCTTCAAGTATTTGAAGGTCTGTCATGTAGAAGATGAAGCAGATCTATTCTCTCTTGCTCCGGATTGCAAGACTAGATCTCATGGGTGGAAATTACAAGGGAGTCGTTACCGGCTAAATATCAGGAGAAACATCCTGACTGTGAGAGTGGTTGAGCAGTGGAACAGTCTGCCTCGGGAGGTGGTGGATGCTCCTTCGCTGGACGTTTTCAAGTGGAGGCTGGACGGCCATCTTTCGGGTACGTTGCAGTCAAAAGATGCAATTGCTGAAGAACCTCCTAGAAAGTAGGTGCCCCAAGGTTGCAGCTAAACTTGCCAAATTCGGCTGGTTAGCTGTAAGGACTAGAAAGCCCCTAGTGTGAAAGACGAATAGATGTAATTTGTTACAGGACTTAACAGGTTTTACATGCATGCTCTGTTTGATATTCATTTCATATATCTCATTTATGCTTGTGGTTGTATGAATTTAGTTTTGAGTTAGTTTGTTGTATTAGAGTGCTGGCTTTTTGCTGTGAATAAATTTGTTGTTGTCGTAGGGCTGTCTTTCGGCTGTGCTCCTGCAGAGTGCAGGGGGTTGGACTATATGACCTGCAAGGTCCCTTCCAACTCTAACATTCTATGATTCTGTGATTTGCAGCTGAAGAAGGGAGCCGTGACTCATGAAAGCTCTTTTCCTGCCACAAATGTTGTTAGTCTTGACGGTGCAACTGGACTCTTGCTCTTCTCTGCTGCCGCAGACAGACTAACACGGCAACCCGTCTTGTTCTTGATTGTGACAGTACGCCGACAAAGTCTTTTTTCCTGCCACAAATGTTGTTAGTCTTGACGGTGCAACTGGACTCTTGCTCTTCTCTGCTGCGGCAGACAGACTAACACGGTGACCCGTCTTGTTCTTGATAGTACGCCGACTCTAGCAGCCAGGAAAAGGTATTTAGGGAGCCTAAGAATACAGTACATGCCGTGTCAGCAGAGCGGGGTTTTTGGGGGGTGGGTGGGAAGGAGTGATTCAGCCAAGGTTAGAGAATCAAGCTGAGGTTCTTATTCCGCCCAACGGTAACTTTTGTAATCCCCTCCTGCCTCCTCGCGGCCCATCATTTCTTAAAAATCTATTACTCTGCAGCCTCCGACGCTTCCTCCCCCTGAAAATCAATATTCAAAATGACACTTTAATTTGAGAGGGCTGATATATATTAAAGCGTCGCTGCGATAATTCAAGCGCTGCTTTTCTCTCCGGCCTGCTTGTAGCCTGGGTTGTATTTCTATATTTCTTCCCTTTTGAGAACAGGGGCGGCGGTGGCGGGAGGGGGGGGATAATACGTCTTTATCGCTGAAAGGACCCAGTAGGCATACGCTTTCAACATAGCTCTGTTCTTTCTGCTTCTTTAGGTTTCCACACACTCACTTCGTTCAGTCAAGGTAGCATATGGTCTAATATAAACCCCCAGATTCCTGAGCTAGCCTGATTTTGGCAGATCTCGGAAGCTAAGCAGGGTCGGGCCTGGTTAGTAATTGGATGGGAGGCCACTGAGGAAGTTCAGGGTTGCTACGCAGAGGCAGGCGGTGGCAAACCACCTCTGCTTGTCTTTTGCTCTGACTGGATGGCTCAGGCTGGCCTGATCTCAGAAGCTAAGCAGGGTCAATCCTGATTAATACTTGGATGGGAGGCCACTGAGGGAGTCCAGGGTTGCTACGCAGAGGCAGGCGGTGGCAAACCACCTCTGCTTGTCTTTTGCTCTGACTGGATGGCTCAGGCTGGCCTGATCTCAGAAGCTAAGCAGGGTCAATCCTGATTAATACTTGGATGGGAGGCCACTGAGGGAGTCCAGGGTTGCTACGCAGAGGCAGGCGGTGGCAAACCACCTCTGCTTGTCTTTTGCTCTGACTGGATGGCTCAGGCTGGCCTGATCTCAGAAGCTAAGCAGGGTCAATCCTAATTAAGACTTGGGTGGGAGGCCACTGAGGAAGTCCTGGGTTGCTACGCAGAGGCAGGCAGTGGCAAACCACCTCTGCTTGTCTTTCGCCCTGACTGGATGGCTCAGGCTGGCCTGATCTCAGAAGCTAAGCAGGGTCAATCCTGATTAATACTTGGATGGGAGGCCACTGAGGGAGTCCTGGGTTGCTACGCAGAGGCAGGCAATGGCAAACCACCTCTGTTTGCCTGTCCTGACCTGAGTGGCCCAGGCTAGCCCGATCTTGTCAGATCTCGGAAGCTAAGAAGGGTCGGCCCTGGTTAGTACTTGGATGGGAGACCAACCAGGAAGCCCAGGGTCACAATGCAGAGGCAAGCTATGGCGAACCACCCCGAACATCTCTTGCCACAAAAGCTCTACGGGGTCATCACAAGTCAGTTGTGACATGACACCACTTTCCGCCGCCACCAGACTCACAGAGAGCGCCTCGGTAGCTGCCATGCCCCCCTCTTGCTTTGGAGAGGTTGGGAACCACTGAAACTGCCTTTCACTGAGTCAGATCGTTGGTCTTTCCGAGGTCCGGGTGAGCTACTCACAGTGGCAATGGCTCTGCGGGGCTCTTTGGCATTTCAGATGCAAAAAGGGGCCTTCACCATTGCTTGTTGCTCAGTATCTTTAAAGTGGAGGTGCTGGGGATTGAACCTTAGACCCTCTGCATGTAAAGCAGATGGTCCTCCCCACCTGGGTTGCTAGGTTTCTCCTGGTGAAATAAAAATCCCCAAAATAAATAAATAACAAATAAGGTTGTACTTGCAGCCAACTGCTTGGGAGTAACCCTGCAGCTACTCATCATCAGCAAGCAGCTGGCATCAGGCCGGGAGACACGCATTTCATCTTCCCTCCTGGAGCTCCACAATAAGCCCTTGTCTCTGGTGCTCAAAGGGTGTGGGTGAAAATGGAGGGCTGGTAACAGCCACTTGGGTTTCCAGGTGTTTCCACCTGGGTTTCCAGCCAGGCTAAGTGCGTGGACTCTAATCTGGGAGAACTGGGTTTGATTCCCCACTCCTCCGCTTGCAGCTGCTGGATGACCTTGGGCAAGTTCTGTCTGAGCTGTTCTCTCGAGAGCAGTCCTTGGAAAGGAGTTTGTAAGCCGCTCTGAGACTCCAAGTGAGTGGTGGGGTATAAATCCAATCTCTTCTTCTTCCTCCTCTGTTGGAAGGGAGCTGGCAGGTGCTGGTGGGTCTGCATCAGGTGTTGGCTTTGCGCTCTAACCATTTTCTTCCTTGCCGGCTCCTGCTCCTTCAGAGCTGGCTACACAGAACTCCTCTTCTCCTGAGGAGTCCTTCTCTCCTGACTGACCCATGACAGCAGCACATCCTGGCGTTTGGCCAAAAGCTCCATGGTAAATATGGCTTCTACCATAGAGTTTTTGCCCCAATAACAGAGTGTCATGCGGTTGTTCCTGATGTGATGACGTCACTTCCGGTACATGCTGGAAGTGAGGTTGCCTGGGCCTCCCTCCTGCCCCTGATGAGTCCCCGCACCAACCAGCTGATTGATTGTGGGGGGGGGCAGGGCCCATGGGTGGGGAATCCCCTGACTCCAGCGGGGGGGGGGTTTCCTTTGGCAAACCTTTCCCAACACCTACCATTCTTTTGGTGGCCCCCCACACACAGATTGCCTGGGCCCTTAAGCAGAACATCAGCCCAGATCCAAAAACTCATGTGCCATTCCTCCTGGGGTTTGAGCTTGTGAGTTCAGCACCCCCTCCCCATGCCTCTAGAACCGGGGTGTCGAACTCATTTGTTACGAGGGCCGGATCTGACATAAATGAGATCTTGTTGGGCTGGGCCGTGTGTGTCATAGAATGGAATACCAGGTAGCGGAGGTATAAACTTTATAAAGGCCACAAACGGGTCTTCTTAACTTAAAAACATGCTTAAAACATTAGCACTCTCGCAATATTTTGTTTATTTAACCGTGTCTGATAATGGACGCCTCTTGCTCTGAATTAGTGCATCAAAATGTCTGTGCCGTTGCAATCTTGAGGATGCTGTTCAGGTGTGTATCTGTAAACCGCAAACCTACGATGACGCAGCAGCAGCAGAACTGGAAAAAGAAGCAGAAGACAGCCAGTTCCACTGTGGGCCTGAAAGAAGCCCTCCAGGGGCCTGATCCAGCCCCCGGGCCACATGTTTGACATCCCTGCTCTGGAGACCTGTAGAGAGGGGCTGTGGCTCAGTGGCAGAGCATCTGCTTGGCATGCAGAAGGTCCCAGGTTCAGTCCCCAGCATCTCCAGTAGAAAGCCTCAGGCAGTGAATGATGGGAAAGGCCTGAGACCCTGGTGAGCAGCTGCCAGTCTGAGTAGACAACACTGACCTTGCTGGACCAAAAGTCTGATTCAGTACAAGGGAGTTTCAAGTCTTTATGTCTGCCCGACCTCCTCCTAGCTGGAGGTGCCAGGGATCGAACCTGGGACTTCGTGCACGCAAAGCGGATGCTCCACCCCTAAGCCATGGCCTCCTACTTTGGCTTCCAGCAGGAGATGGATTTATTACGTGTGTGGGGGTCGTATGATCTCCCTGTTCATCTATGCTCCTTCCTCCTGATGAGTTTAAGATGCCAAGGAACAGATCCATCATTTCTGGAAGCCAGAAGGCTTCTTATAATGATCCGGTTTGAGTCTGATGGTCTTCCCTAATCGCTGCCATTAAGGCGGGAGATGACCGCCCACCCACCCCCCTCTTCTCTGCCGGAAGGAGCCGACCATTAAAAAAAAGGGAGTCTGGCCTTCCATTAAAACGTGAGTGGCGCATTTGGGTATTACTGTGCTGGTGCGCGTCTGGTGATTTTTCACATTAGTATAAACGGGTGACATTTGACGATGTCTCCCTTTTCAGTAATTGAAAAGCGATTTCTGTCTGAGCGTCAGAGAACGGAGGGAGAAGTTCTTCAACAATGGATTTTGGGTTTTTTTCTTCTTCTCCCCCTTCCCCTCTTGTTAGGTTTTTCCTCGCTGGCGGATTTTATCATTCCTACCGCCCACGCTTCCTCTCCTCCCTGCGTTCGATTGAATTAGCGTGTTTGTTTAATATTTATGGTTCGGCGCATTCAAAATGAATGCAAATGACTTGGAGCAGGGATTCAGGGCCTGAGATGTTTCAGGACTGGGAAGTGCGGGGGACCGAGTTCAGGACAGGGTGGCCCTTCCTCACTGAAGAAGGCACCTCTCCGAATAGGCTTAATTTTGGATGTCAGGAAAGCAATTAAAGTGCCACTCCTCCTTTTCCTCAGACCACAGCGGCCTTGCGGGGGGGGCGCTCCAGTTTACTCCCCCTTGCCTCAATTTTGCGTGTGGACGCAACTTCTAGCATCGATTCTTGACGGTCAATAAATTATGGCATCTATTAACAGCCTTATCGCTTTTAAATAGGCGCTTCCCGGGCCCGTTAGGAAGACAAATGTGTTTTGGTCTTCCCCCCCCTTTTTAAAACAAATCGAAAGTACAATAAGTTCCTTGAAGTTCACCGAGTCGTCGTAAATATATTTGTGATACTGAGCAGCCACTTAAATAGAGAGAAGGAAGGAAGGAAGACAGACTGGTTGTGTCCTGGGTATGCTGCGTTGGTCCTGACCCGGATGGCTTTCCCAGTCTCATCGGATCTCAGAACCTAAGCAAGGTCGGCCCTGGTTTGGTTAATACTTGGATGGGAGACCACCAAGGCAGTCCAGGGTCGCTACGAAGAGGCAGGTAATGGTAAACCAGCTCTGAATGTCTCTTGCCTTGACCTGGATGGCCCAGGCTAGCCCGTTCTCGTCAGATCTCCGAATTTAAGCAGGGTGAGCCCTGGTTAGTACTTGGATAGGAGACGATCAAGGAAGTCCAGGGTTGCTATGCAGAGGCAGGCAATGGCAAACCACCTCTGAACGTCTCTTGCCTTGACGTCAATATTTGCCTTTTTGTTTGTTTGTTTGTTCCATGCCTCTTGGTTAATTAACCACCCTCTGATATAAGCTTTAAACGTGTCCCATACAATATGAATTGCTGTCCCAGCTTGTATGCTTCTTTTAAAGAATTCTTGGATTTCTATTTTCATTTTTTTTATAAATGTGGGATATCTAAGTATACCAATATTCATTGTCCATCTTGTTTTTTGGGGTATATCGTTAAAAGTCAACAGTATAGGATTATGGTCGGCGTATGTATTTGGTAGTATTTCAGAATCTATTAAATCCTTTAACATTGATGTGGATACCCATCCTATATCTATTCTCGACCAAGAATTATGTCTTGTCGAATAAAAGGTATAGTTTTTCTTATTTATATTCCTGGTTCTCCATGCATCTAATAAGTTGTATTCTTCCGCAATTTGAAGGAAAGTTTTGGTTACTATAGCTCCCGTTGTGTATTTGATATTTTATGCCAAAAAAGGTATTGTATTTGTATTTGTATAGCTTCCATTGTTCTTGTGTTTTTCTGATTCTTCCTATCCATATCTTTATCAAAAACTGCATTATAGTCCCCTATAATACAACTATTCCTGCTTTCTTTTAGCATTAATACTTTTCTTAATTCTTTAAAGAAAACGTCCTGATTCTCATTTGGTGCGTAAATATTTACAATTATTGACTCTATACCTTGTCTTGTTATTACTATGGCTACAATCCCTCCGTCATTTGAAGCAAATAGTAGTTCGGGGTGTAAATATTCCCCACACCCAGCAAACGTCAATATTTGAATGGGAGACCTCTAAGGAATATCAGGGCTGTGATGCGGAGGCAGGCAATGGGAAATCCTCGTCTGTTTGTCTCTTGCCTTGAAAACCCTACAGGGTTGGCAGCAACTCGGTGGCACTTTCCAGCCCCACCAAAGCCCAGTGGGGGAGGATGTTTTTGTGTGGAGTGTGTTTTTTGTTTTTTTGCACCCTCCAAGCAAACTTTTACTTACCGGCAGGATGAAAGGCCGGCTTTTCTAGTTTGCGTCAAGTTTTCCTAACCCTCCTGTGCTCCCCGTCACTATCTCCGGCCACTGGCAGCTCTTTCCGGGAGGATTTGCACGAATATTCCCCAACAGTTCGAAACGGTGAGCGCCGAATGAGCTCGATGACTTAACGCAGGACTAATTGGTCCCGCGTGTTCTGCTCAGCCCAGTCGGGCCAAGACATGCCTGAAAACATCACCGTGGTAACCAAGGAGAGACTGAGAGCATCTTCTAATTTTGCACGTTGCCTCTCGAGGAATGGCATCACGCAAGCATGTTCCCGGGGCGGTCACTCGAGGGAAACCAGACACAAGGTGTTTTGCAATAACTTGGCTGACACAGTGTTCCGTGTCGTCTCCGAGGACCATATCCAATGAGCCCTGCTGGATCACATCCCTGGTTCAGCACCTCCAGCATCCTGCTTCACACAGTGGCCAGCCAGATGTTCCAGAAGGTCCTATGAGGAGGACATAGAAGTCAAAGCTGCTCCCTCACTTGGTTGTTGTGAATTTGTCTAATCCCCTTTCAAAGCCTCTTCTGATAGCATGAACACACGGAAGCTGCCTTGTACTGAAATAGACCGTTGGTTCCGCAAGGTCAGTCTTGTCTACTCAGACAGGGGGTGGCTCTCCAGGGTCTTGGGCAGAGGTCTTTCCCGTCACTTACTGTCTAGTCCTTTCAACTGGAGACGCTAGGGATTGAACCTGGGACAGAAGCTGTCTTGTACTGAAATAGACCGTTGGTTCCTCGAGGTCAGTCTTGTCTACTCAGACAGGTGGTGGCTCTCCAGGGTCTTGGGCAGAGGTCTTTCCCGTCACCTACTGTCTAGTCCTTTCAACTGGAGACGCTGGGGATTGAACCTGGGACCTTCTGCATGCCAAGCAGACATTCGACCACTGAGCCACTGGCCCCTCCCCTATAATACATGAACATATGAAGATGCCTTATACTGAACCAGACCTCCTTGGGTCCATCAAGGTCAGTCATGTCTACTCAGAATGGCGGCATCTCTCCAGGGTCTCAGGCCGAGGTTTTTCCCATCACCTACTGCCTGGTCCTTTTAATTGGAGATGCTAGGGATTGAACCAGGGACCTTCTGCATGATGAGCAGATGCTCTGCCACTGAGCCACGGCTTTTCCCCATCAGTGTCAGTATTGTAGACTAACAGTAGCTCTCCAGAGTCTCAGGCAGAGAGGTCTTTCCCATCACCCACTGCCTGGTCCTTTTAATTGGAGATGCTGGGGATTGAACCTGGGACCTTCTGCACGCCAAGCAGACACTCTGCCACTGAACCAGGGTCTCAGGTCAGGGTCTTTCCCATCACCTACTGCCTGGTCCTTTCAACTGGAGATGCCGGTGATTGAACCTGGGACCTTCTGCATGCCAAGCAGATGCTCTACCACTAAGCCACAGTCCCTCCCCAACATGATGTGACTGTTAACATGACCGGACACTCATGCTATAGTCCTCTTGGGAAAAAATCAACTCGTTTCAGGTTTCCCATGTAAGAAACGATCAATAGCTCTAAACAAAAGGAAGGTGTTCTTCAGGCCTGCTCTGTAACTCACCTCTTCCGTGGAGGAGATGTTAGCGGTGGCTCGGAGTTGGTTCCCATAGAATCCTCAATTAAAAGGGGGGTGGGGAATGCGCAAGAATAAGAAAATGCCGACTCGACACTCCGGAATGCCAAGATGAAGATGTATTAAAGACAAGAAGATTTTAGATTTCTCCGTAATACACTTATGTCATTTCCAGATGAATTGCCGTATCAAATTAGGTAATTTGCTTGCCGGTGGATTGGAGCTGGGAAGGGAAGCCGCCGAATGGGGAGTTGCCGTGGGACTTGAGTGATGAGACCTAATTAAATTGAGCTGCCACTGGAGTTGGAGAAACACAACGTTTAATGGCCGCCGAAGGGGCCCGGCGAGCGATTAATAAATTAACCAGCATTTTTCACCTTCTGCCGTCAGCTGGGTTTGTTCAAAGTGATCTGCTAAAAACGGTGTGAATTGCAACCGCTTTACGCCGCATATTTCGGGAGAGGGAGGCAACAGAAAGCACCGTCTGGTCCATCTGCTTGAAGGCATGCCCAACCCGGATTTTTTTGTTAGCATTGACCCACAGTTTACCTAGGGGACCTCAGTGTTCCCTCTAAGCTGAGTTAGTGTGAGCTAGCTCACCGTTCTTTAGCCTCCGGCTCACACATTTTTGTCTTAGCTTAGGAAGGATGGCTCCAGAGCAAAGTAATTTATGCAAAAGCCAAATTGCTCGCTCGTCACTTTAATGCCAGTAGCTCACAAAGTAGAATTTTTGCTCACAAGACTCCACAGCTTAGAGGGAACATTGCTAGGGGTGCCACCTTCAGGTTCGGAAATACCTGGAGATTTTGAGGGTGGGGCCTGAGGAGGGCGGGGAGGGGCTTAGCTTAGCTTCAGAGGTCTGATGAGCTCAGGCTCTCCTGGGCCATCCAGATCGAGGCAAAGAGACGTTCAGAGGTGGTTTGCTATTGCCCGCCTCTGCGTAGCTACCCTGGATTCCTTGGCGGTCTCCTATCCAAGCATTCACCAAACCAAGGTGGACCCTGCTTACCTTCCAGAATTTGACAAGAGGGGTACGATGCCATCAAGTGAAGAGAGAAGAACATAAGAACAGAAGAGAAGCCAGTGTTGGATCAGGCCAGTGGCCCATCCAGTCCAACACTCTGGGTCACACAGTGGTCAAAAATACCAGGTGCCATCAGGAGGTCCACCAACGGGGCCAGAACTCCAGAAGCCCGTCCCACTGTTGCCTCCCAAGCACCTAGAATACAGAGCATCACCGCTCCCAGACATAAGAACAGAAGAGAAGCCAGTGTTGGATCAGGCCAGTGGCCCATCCAGTCCAACACTCTGGGTCACACAGTGGTCAAAAATACCAGGTGCCATCAGGAGGTCCACTGGTGGGGCCAGAACTTCAGAAGCCTTCACTGTTGGCCCCCCAAGCACCAAGAATGCAGAGCATCCCTTGCCCCAGACTGAGAGTTCCTATCTATTCCTTGTGTCTAATAACCACGGATGGACCTCTCTGCTCCATATGTTGATCCAATTCCCTCTTGAAGCCGTCCATGCTTGTAGCTGCCACCACCTCCTGTGGCAGTGAATTCCATGTGTTAATCACTCTTTGGGTGAAGATTGGATTCAGCATCAAAAAACCTAAGATCATGGCACCATAACGAAGTCTGAGCGCTGAAGAATAGATGCTTTCGAATTATGGTGCTGGAGAAGACTCTTGAGAGTCCCTTGGACTTCAAGGAGATCAAATCAGTCAGTCCTAAAAGAAATCAACCCTTACTGTTCACTGAAGCTCAAATACTTTGGCCGCCAAATGAGAAGGGAGCACTCACTGGTGAAGACCCTGATGCTGGGAAAGACTGAAGGTCAAAGAAGAAGGGGACGGCAAAGGATGAGATGGCAAGACAGTGCTATCGATGCTACGAACATGAAATTGAGCTAACTCCGGAGGACAGCGGAAGTCAGGAGGGCCTGGCGTGATGTGGTCCATGGGGTTGCGAAGAGTCAGACTCGATTGTGCGACTGAACGACGACAACAACTTCACTACCCGAAAGAGTCTCTGAGTGGCTTGCAGTCTCCTTTCTCTTCCCTTCTCCACAACAGACACCCTGTGAGGTAGGTGGGGCTGAGAGAGCTCTCCTGAGAACTGCTCTTGAGAGAAGATCTCTGAGAGAACTTGTGACTGATCCCACTGCATGTGGAAGAGGGGGGGAATCAAACCCGGTTCTCCCAGACTAGAGTCCACACTTCTAACCACTACGCCAAACTGGCTCTCCATCTTCCAAGGCAGCCATTTTCTCCAGGTGAACCAATCTCTGTCACCTGGAGATCAGATGTAATGGCAGGAGATCTCCAGCAAAGGTTTGCCTTGGGAATGCGAAGAGGCGGCGTTCTGGCCAGAGGTCACATGGAAACTGGGCAGCCATTTGCCTTTCCTTCTCCTTGTGCTGGGATCGTAGAGTTGTGGTCTACTGGGATAACTGGGGCCTGAGCATTGTGATGGTGGGGGGGAGCAGGTACACATTAGTGGATTCCACCCCCAGTGAGCACACCCGACTGTCGCTCAGGTGGCCGGGGGGGGGGGGTTATGATCCCGGAATGGATGTCAGCAGCATCCCAATACACTGACAGACCTGGAAGTGATGTCAACACATCAGTGGGGATGCTCCGGCCTTCAGGCAGAACTCTATGGTTTGGCCGTAATGTTTTGCCCAAATGCCGGATGTTGGCAGGCTGATGTCACTTCCAGTGCCCACAGGATGTCGGAGCATCTCTGGCGTCGCCAGGACAACGCTGGTAAGGGCCTCCACCACTCAGTGAGCCCCCCTGCTGGTTGCCGGGGGGGGGCACTGTGTTAGTGTAAAAATGCTGTATTAGCTTGTGATATGTGGGCCAAGCCTTGGTCACACGAAAGTGTGACCAGTTATTGAGAGCTGGCTGGAGAGCCAGTTTGGTGTAGCGGTTAAGAGTGTGGACTCTAATCAGGGTGAACTGGGTTTGAGTCCCCGTTTCTCCACATGCAGCCAGCTGGGTGACCTTGGGTCAGTCACAGTTCTCTCAGAGCTGTTCTCTCAGGGGCAGTTCTGGAAAGAGCTCTCTCAGCCCCACCTCCCTCCCAGGGTGTCTGTCGTGGGGAGGGGGAGAGAAAGGAGATTGTAAGCCGCTCTGAGACTCCGAGTGAAGGGCGGAGTATAAATCCAGTCTCCTCCTCCACCTCCTCCTCCTCTTTTAGAGATGTCTAATGCTTGTGTTCTCCCCTTTGCTGAAATGTCCTTTTTGTTTGTATTTTAGGGAAACTAGGAGGAAGGTTATTTTCTCTTCCAAAGTGCACGCCTCACCCCCTTGGGGTTGGGGGCCAGGAATGCTTCCAAGGCAGGTCTAGTCTAATTACAGGTATCATTAAACCGCTTCAGTTTACCAAGTGAGGCCTCCTTGCTTACAGTATCAGACTTTAGGCTAATTAGATTCCACGGGAATGCAGCTTGGAGGAAGACTTTCCGGACCCTGCTGGGAGACAAGCAGAGGGATCCGTGAGCGGCACCGGTTCTTGGGCTCAGAAACGAACAAACTCACGTCGCAGATCGGATTGAGTTAGAAAACAGCACCGCAGTCCGCCCGGAGGCTTCTCTCCTCTCCCGGCGACAGAGGCTTGACGGATTTCTGCGCAGCGGCCTCCCACGAGACAGCAAAGAGATTAGTGTTGTTTACTAATTGCAAATCATATTTTGGGAGCGGCGCAGATGCGAAACGACAGTGCCGGCGACCCCCTTTCCCCCTGCCTGCCACTCTGCATTTACGCCACTCTTGGGAGAGCCGGGGACGGCGGTCTCTGCCAGCAGTCCTCGGGAACCTGTCCTTGTCAGATGCTACGTTAGAGGAGAGAGGAGACCGGCGTGAAGAACAGGGGCTTCTGATTTCCTCCAGGAATTTTGTTACACGGCCGTCGAAGCCTCATTTACACAGAAGGACGGTACCTGGAGTCCCCTCACACACACACACACTTGATGTCGAGGAGAACTTTGCTAGCTGGGTGGAGGGGGAAACCTGAAAACTTTTTTTAAAAAGAAAGCAGAGTGGAATGTTTGCAAAGGAAGCGCACGGTGGAAATGCAGGGTGGCTGCAGTCGGTACAGACATTTCCAAAATCTCAAACCAGACGTTGCCTCTAATTAGATTGGACGGCTGTCCGTGGGGCTTCTGGTTTTTCTCTCAGACGCAGCATTGTTTCTCGTTATGGAAAACAACAGAAGAGGCGGTCATGTGAATTGCACGATTTTGGTTGCTAATCAAAAAGAATAAGAACATCAGAAGAGCCTTGCTGGATCAGACCGGCGGTCTACCTAGTCCACCATCCTGTCTCACACAGTGGCCGAACAGTTCCTCTGGAGAAGAAGAAGAAGAGATTGGATTTATACCCCACCCTTCACTACCCGAAGGAGTCTCAGAGCAGTTTACAGTCCCTTCCCCTTCCCCTCCCCACAACAGACACCCTGTTAGGTACGTGGGGCTGAGAAAACTCTCGAGAACTGCCCTTAAGAGAACAGCTCTGAAAGAACTTATGACTGACCCAAGGTCACACCAGCAGCTGCATGTGGAGGAGTGGGGAATCAAACCCGGTTCTCCCAGATTAGAGTCCGCGCTCATAACCACTACACCAAACTGGGTGGCCAACAACAGGGCAGAGAAGCCGAGGCCTTCCCCTGATGTTGCCTCCTGACTCTGGGATTCAGAGGATTAGTGCCTCTAAATGTGGAAGTTCTCCTCAGCCACTGTGGCTAGTGGCCATTGATAGACTTATCCTCCATGAATCTATCTAACCCCCATGTTAAAACTATTTATTCCTCTGGCCATCACAACATCCGCTGGCAGCGAATTCCACAATGTAATCCTTTTGTGTAAATTAGTATGTCCTTTTGTCTGGCCTGAACCTACTGCCCATCAATTTCATTGGAGTTTGATTTTGCTTCATGCGGCAAAGGGCATGTCTATTTATCACGGGGAGAGGGTTAAGTGTACCTGTACACCCCTTTGCCTGAAAATGTCAGTTTTCAACAAGTTCCTAAAAGTTAAAAAAAATAAAATAAAAACCAAGATAGAAACAGTAGAAAAGACCAAGAGTCCAGTGGCACCTTAAAGACTAACAAAATTTGTGGCAGGGGAGGAGCTTTCATGACTCGCTGCTCACTTCTTCAGATACAGCTAGAATGTGAGTCCGTCTGTCCTATATACTGGAAAGTGGAGTGATTTCCAATGCCAAATTACATTAGCAGGCAAATGACAATAGGAGGTGTGACTGGATTAGGTGTCATATGCAGAGTCATGGAAAAATCAGGAAACCTAGGTCTCGATTCAGTCCAAGTGGATGCACTCTCTTGAGCTTTGTTACCAGTTGCAATTCAGCAGTCTTTCTTTCTAATCACCCGTTGAAATTCCTTTGTAAGAGAACTGCTACTTTTAGATCAGCAACTGAATGCCCTGGAACAGGGATGTCAAACATGCTACCCGGGGGCCGGATCAGGCCCCCGAAGGGCTTCCATCAGGCCCGCAGTAGAACTGGCCATCTCCTGCTTCCAGTTCTGCTGCTGCTGCTGCATCATTGCTTGCTTCACCAGACTCTCTTAATCACTCAGTCATTTCATGTTTTAACCTCGGTACTAGGCTCAGAACTCTGAGCATGAGATTTCTGTGGCGAATGTCCGGTTCACATTACATTATATATCAGATACTGTTAAATAAACAAAATATTGCAAGAGTGCTAATGTTTTAATCATGTTTTTATTTTAAGTAAAAAAAGTGTTTGTGTCCTTTATAAATATTATATCTCCGCTACCTGGCATTACATTTTATGGCACACGTGGCTCGGCCCAACAAGGTCTCATTTATGTCAGATCTGGCCCTCATAACAAATGAGTTCGACACCCCTGCCCTGGAAGGTTAAAATGTCCCCCGCTGTTTTTTTTTAGTGTTTTGGTTCCTAATGTCAGACTTGTGTCGCTTACATCTTTGTCGAAGGGACCAGCCTGTTGGTCCAATGTAGAGGGTTGAAGGGCACTGTTGACACGTGATGGCATAAATCACATTAGAGGATAAGCAGGAATATGAACCTGAGATGGTCTGTCTGATGTTGCTGGGTCCACTGATGGTGTTGCTCAGGGGTCATTTCGTAGAAAAAGAGGTGCAGGAGCTCATTAGCATAACCTATTTGCATATGCCACACCCCCTGACATCACTGGAAGTGTCAGAAGGCAACACCCACCACTCAGGCTCCACTGGACTGTTTTGGATTGCTAGCTATTGGGGGGGGGGGCGTGCAGATCTGTCCTCACCTTACCTGGCTGCTTCTTGCTCTGACTGAGGGCTGCTGGGAGCAGGGGGTGGGGCTTGTGACATGTGCCCACCCCCTGTGCTCTTTACTGCCGGAGCTCCGCTCCTGTGCGCTCTTGCAGGAAATGACTCCTGGTGTTGCTAGGATCCATATGAGAGCAAAGTTGGCATCTTGGTTTGTTGCAGGCCTTGGTACCATAGTCCATGTTACTGTTAAGTAGTTTGTCATTGTGGTTAAGTTAGAAATGGTCATTTTTAAAACCCTGGAAGCCGCTTCAAAGGTACAATCCAGAACTGTCACCCCCTTCAAAAACTGACACCGACCCCTGTTTGCCAAAGGCCTCCCCAAAGAGCCGAAACACGACTTCCTAAAGAGTCATTTTTACCTGCCCGCAAAACGCAGGAAGTGAGGTTGACTGCTCAGATCTTGTTTGGAAGATCCTTCTACAGTTGGGGGCCACCATAAAGAAGGCCCTGTTCCACATCTCATATACAGAGAGAGCCAGTTTGGTGTTGTGACTGGAGCGTTGGACTAGGCTTGGAGAGACCCAGATTCGAATCCCCACTGTGCCATGGAAGCCTGCTGAGTGGCCCTTTTGGCCCTACTCACTGTCTCTCCTCCTAGCCTACCTCACAGGGTTGTTGTTGGGGTTAACCGAAGAAGGACCATGTACGCTATCCTCAGCTCTTTGAAGGAATGGTGGGATTGAAATTAAAGATGACTCTATTTTACTTTATGACTATAATAAGGCGTATGGAGGTCTTTTCAGACTTTTATATGTGCTAGGATTGGGCTTACCTGGACCTGGATGACCCAGGCAAGCCTGCTCTCATCAGATCTCGTAACTTAAGTAGGGTCGGGCCTGGTTGGTATTTGGATGGGAGTCCACCAAGGAAGTCCAGGGTTGCTATGCAGAGGCAAGTAGTAGCCAGCATCCTCGGTATGTCTCTTGACTTGACCTTGATGGCCCAGGCTAATCCAATCTCATCAGATCTCAGAAGCTAAGCAGGGTCGGCCTTGGTTAGGACTTGGATGGGAGACCACTTAGGAAGCCCAGGGTTGCTACGCAGAGGCAGGCAATGGCAAATCACCTCTGAATTTCTCTTGCTTTGAAAACCCCAGGGCTATT
>NW_015171524.1:451592-459885 GCF_001447785.1 Gekko japonicus | reverse complement strand
CTGGTAACATGGGGGTGTGCCCTAATGTGCTAATGAGCTGTGCTGTCAGGGGTGTGGCCCAATATGCTAATGAGTTCCTGCTGTTGGGTGTGGCCTATTATGCTAATGAGTTCCTGCTGGGCTTTGCCTACAAAAAGAGCCCTGGTCAAAACCCCATAGGGTTGCCATACATTGGCTGGGACTTGACCACACTTTACAGACAGAGAAATGGGCTTACCTCTCTACAGGGCACCTCCAAGAAACAACACGAGGCCCTGCTACTGCAGATGTCGAATTGTTCATTTCTTCCATTGCAGGAAGCATTCTCCACCCTCCACAGTCTGAGTTGCAAGATGTTGTATTATAGCGTTGATTTATTCTCATCCAGGGCGGGAGAGTAGAGACCAAGCAAATATTCTGTTTTGTATCCTCCTGTTTCATTTTGTGGGTTTAACTGAATTGATGCAATGGGTGCTGACGGTGCGCCGTCCCTGACAAATAGCTGTGGGTTTGATCTTCTCATGCTCGGAGCACCTGGTCTTCATTACGGAGGCAGGCCACCTGTTCTACTCGAGTCTACAACCTGTTAACAACCTGCGAAGCGCCACCAACCTAATGCGCTATCAAGGAGCCGATCAATTACCGACAGCGGATCTCCGTCGAAGATGGTGTCAACAGCGGGGCAAACTAATCAGCTGGAGGAAGTCCCCGATGCCCACTTCATCTGGGGCGGAAGCGGAGAGGTCGTTTCTCAGCCGTTGTCTCCTCTTCCAACCGAGGGATGTTTGTGCGTTATGCAAATTTATGCAGATTACATGCATGATCATTACAGGCCTAATTAGCCTGTTTTTTAAAACAGATGTTTCTTTTCTGCTCCTGCCAGACTAATAGAAGCTGTCCCTTGGTCCAGCGGAGTTTTGTGGCTTGTGTTAGACAGAGGTGGTATTCGGGAAGTGTCCGGCTCCGGACTCTCCCAGCACCGCGGGGCTACGGGGGCCTCCGTGGACCACACCCCGAGGGAGTCAAGTGGAGCCCCAACAGAAAGGACCATGCCTGAGAAGCTGTGGGAAGCTGTGGGCATTCCCGGGATGGCTGCTGTTAAATACTGGAAGGTCTGACCCCAAGCTTAGTGATCAACTCTCCTTTATTAGTGATTCAGCAAGAGCAAAAAGTGAAAAGCCAGGGCAACGGCCCTGTTTAAATAGCATGCAACCTCCACCCACTTCCCCAAACAACTCCCAATGATAGGCTATTGTCAGAACCATTAATTCCTCATTGGCCACCTCCGGAATCCTGGTGGACTATTGTTCTAGAGCTTCAGGCTCAGCCGGTCTCTGGTAGAAACAGTCCTGGAATGTTCCAGTCCCCATACAGAACAGCCACGGTGGAGGAGGCAGGCCCCCGGTAATGCCGCAGACACCAACAAGGGAACGGAAGGCAAAAGAAAACCAGCCGAAGGGCCTCCTTGCCTGCCCACAGCGTCGACCAATGGCACACACCCCCTCCTGGGGACCTGCAGAGCCTGCTCTGGATACTGAGTGAATTACGGGGCAGGATCCCGGAGGTCCCGAAGTAGGAGTCTGTACAAGGCTGGGGCCGGGTGAGGGAAGGAGAGAGGAGCGGAGAAGGAAAAGGTCCAGCGGAGATCGGTACTTACCTTTAGCCAAGACTAGCTGAACCCATCACTCCTTGGCAAATCGAAGGGGGAGTCGTTGAAGCAGTGACAGACTTCGCATTGGATCAGGCACACAGTGGCCAGAAATACCAGGTGCCATCAGGAGGTCCACCAGTGGGGCCAGAGCACTAGAAGCCCTCCCACTGTTGCCCCCCCCCCATGATATAATTTATACTGTAAATGCAAAGTTAAATAGTAACAAAATAATATAATCATAAATCAGATCATTGTCCCAGCAAGGTCAGTATTGTCTACTCAGACGGGCAGCTGCTCTCCAGGGTCTCAGGCTGAGGTCTTTCACATCACCTCTTGCCAGATCCTTTTAACTGGAGATGCTGGGGATTGAACCTGGGACCTTCTGCATGCCAAGCAGATGCTCTGCCACTGAGCCAGGGTCTCATGCTGAGATCTTTCCAAACTCCTACTGTCTGGTCCTTTCAAATGGAGATGGCAGGGTCTCAGGCAGAGGTCTTTCTCATCACCTACCACCTAGACCCTTTTTAACTGGAGATGCCGGGGATTGAACCTGGGACCTTCTGCATGCCAAGCAGAGGCTCAGCCACTGATCCACAACCCTTCCCCTAAATTGAGAGGTACAGTTTGTTGAGGAGCCTGAGAATTCTCTCCCTAGACCACCCTGTTTCACACAACTTCAGTTCCCGAGGCTCTCCGAGCTGTTCTGTCCATTTATCTGCTGTATATATAAAGCCTGAATGTTTAGCTTGCGAGCAAAGACGGTCTACATTCCCTAAACCAAGCTTCATAAGGGTTTCTGTATTTATGCATATGTGCAGTTGGAGAATCTCACCTTAAATTAGCAAAGCTGTTATCCCATCTGATGGCTTTGCCCGATCGTTCTCGTACACGCCGGCTGTCTCTTAAAATTTGGAACAATTTGCCGGTAGAACAGCTGCAATAACAAAGCCCGGGGAAGAAGAGAAATGTGCTTCACGGCTGCGTTGGAACCACTTCACCTGCCTGCCTTTGAAAGAGCGTGATGACGCGAATTAGACGCGCTGCCTGGTCTCTCCTTTCTTTGGTGGGTGTTTTATGAAAAAGGCACACGGGCTAACAATACATCAAGCTGGCCCTTAACTGAGGCTTTTAACTCAGTGCTAAAAGGATTAAAATTCTCGGACTACGGAATCCAGAGTGTGGTTCCACCCACACCCCCATTCTGTATAAATGGCATGTATTGTGGTTTGCATAATATAGGCCCCGATCACACGCAGAATTTGCCACAGGATACTCACAAATGCCGGCCGGATTTTACTGGCACGATCCAATGGACACATCTGGCCAGTGTCCCGCACCCGTCAGCAACCCGTAGCAGTCAGCCAAAGAAGCAGAGTTTAAAAGTACCCGGAAAAATCCACTATCAACTGGTTGTGACGGGCTGCAGCCGGACGCTCTCCGTGTTATTGCTCCAGCTTGCTCCTCTCGCATCCCTGCTTCCTGGTTGGAGCGTGCCGGAAATACCCACCGATGGAAACAACGCCGTCGCGTCTGATCGCGTTGGGGGCATGTCAAATTGTGGCGGCGCAAATCGCCACGCCTCCCCCCTGTGTTTTTCGGCACGTGTGACCGGGACCATAATATGGTTTTGCCAGTAACGGGAGGAGGAGGAGGAGGAAGAAGAAGAAGAAGAGAAGAGAAGAGATTGGATTTATACCCTGCCCTTCACTTGGAGTCTCAGAGCGGCTTACAAACCCCTTTCCCTTCCCCTCCCCACAACAGACACCCTGTGAGGTAGGTGGGGCTGAGAGAACTGTGTCAAACTGCTCTTTTTCAAGGACAGCTGTGCCAGAGCTTGTGACTGACCCAAGGTCACATCAGCAGGTGCAAGTGGAGGAGTGGGGAATCAAACCCGGTTCTCCCAGATTAGAGTCTGCACACTTAACCACTACACCAAACTGGCTGAAGAAGAAGAAGAAATCGGATTTATACCCTGCCCTTCATTACTCGAAGGAGTCTCAGAGCGGCTTACAATTTCCTTTCCCTTCCCCTCCCCACAACAGACACCCTGTGAGGCAGGTGGGGCGGAGAGAGCTCTTTCGAGGACTGCTCGCAAGAGAACAGCTCTGAAAGAACTTGTGACTGACCCAAGGTCACCCTAGCAGCTGCATGTGGAGGAGGGGGGAATCAAACCCGGTTCTCCCAGATTAGAGTCTGTGCTCCTAACCACTACACCAAACTGACTCTCTCCTAAGCACTGAAATATTACTCAGCTTTCTGTCTAGGGTTGCCAGGTCTGGATTGTGAAATTCCTGGAGATTTTTGGGGGAGTTGGAGCCTGGGGTGGGTGAGGTTTGAGGTAGGGTGAGATCAATGCTCCCTCTAAGCTCTGGAGTCTTGTGAGCAAAAATTCTACTTTCTTACTGGCATGAAAGTTGTGAGCGAGCGATTTGGCTACTGCAAAAATTAGTGTGCTCTGGAGCCACCCTTCAGTACCCAATGGAGTCTCACAGCGGCTTACAGTCTCCTTTCCCTTTCCCTTCCCCTCCCCACAGCAGACACCCTGTGAGGTAGGTGGGGCTGAGAGAGCTCTCTCGAGAACTGCCCTTGAGAGAACAGCTCCGAGAGAACTTGTGATTGACCCAAAGTCACACCAGCAGCTGCATGTGGAGGGAGTGGGGGGAGTCAGACCCGGTTCTCCCTTGGCCTTTTTTATTGCAGTCACACACTGTCACGGCATTTTCAGTGAGTTCTCTACTACGACTCCAAGATCTCTCTCTTGATCAGTCTCTGCAAGTTCAGACCCCATCAACATGTATTTATATTTAGGATTTTTGGCTCCAATGTGCATCACCTTGCACTTGGCCACATTGAACCCCATTTGCCATGTTGACGCCCACTTGCCCGTCCTTGACAGATCCCTTTGGAGTCCCTGTCCCCCTCCCCCAGACTCCTTCCCCAAATCTCCAAGAGTTTCCACCGAGAAGGCCAGGGAAGGGCAGATTTTGATTTTGCCGTTTTGCAAACTGACACCTGTAGAGACCCCATTCAGATGAGTGAAGGTGTCATGGCAGAGCGTTGGGGGAGAGACGGTCTTGCAGATACCCGTGTCCAAGGCCATGTCAAGGCACCTTCGGGCTGAATGTATTCACAGATTCAGCTGCTGGCCTTCAAGTGTGGAAAAGCCAAATGAGGTTAGGCCGTGTTTGAATTCATGGAAAGTCAGTAGAACAAATTTTGAGTCCAGTAGCAACTTTAAGACCAACAACATTTTATTCAAGGTATGAGCTTTCGTGTGCAAGACACACTTTTTCAAATACACTGGGATGGTAGGTAAGGTTGAAACTTATAGACGGGCTGAACAGCAAATTAATATGTAACCCAATGAAGATGTGCAAAGACAAACTAAATGACAAGCTGAGGTTATAAGGTCAACAGCTGTAAAGCAATAAATATGTCAAAATAGAAGATAAATGTGTAAAGGCGTCTTTTCTAATTTTCTGCTTTTACACATTTATCTGCTATTTTGAGATAGCAATAAATATGTCAAAATAGAAGATAAAGGTGTAAAGGTGTCTTTTCTGATTTATTGCTTTACAGCTGTTGACCTTATAAACTTAGCTTGTCATTTTGTTTGTCTTCGCACATCTTCATTGTGTTACATATTAAGTTGCTGTTCAGCCCGTCCATAAGTTTCAACCTTACCTACCATTCCATTGTATTTGAAAAAGTGTGCCTTACACACGAAAACTCATTACATTGAATAAAACTTTGTTGGTCTTAAAGGTGCCGCCACCGGACTCTAAATTTGTTCTACTGCTTCAGACCAGCATGGCTGACCACCTGCAGTGCTCCCTCTAAGGTGTGGAGTCTTGTGAGCAAAAACTCTACTTGGTGAGCTCCTGGCATTAAAGCTGTGAGCGGGCAATTTGGCTACTGCATCAATCAGTTTGCTCTGGAGCCCTCCTTCCTGAGCTGAGCCAAAAATGTGTGAGCCGGAGGCTAAAAAACTGCGAGCTCGCTCACACTAACTCAGCTTAGAGGGAGCACCGCTGACCACCTGGCTCTGTCTTCGTGGAAGGTCGGATTCTCTTGAAGCCTGAGATAGTTCCCCTTGGAAAGGTGCGCTGGGCCGTTAAACACATTTCAAGACAGATAATGGAGAGCTACTGAGATAGATTAGAGGTAAAGATCTGAAGCAGTAAGGATCCCAAGGGACTGGCATCCTACCTAAGACGAAGCTTGTAAACTTTGCAGGCAATGAGAGGAAAGCAGGCGCAGGACAAGGGAAACGAGCGAGGAGAAATTGCCGGAGGCAAATTGTGGACGGCGACGCAAAGATAAATGGACGCCATACGTTCCACAAATCCCTAGCATCATCACTGGAGATAGCGAAGACTGTGCGGCGGAGATCAAAACAGCCGGTGTAGAGTCGCATCCTCAATTAAAGAAAGAAAATGTACAATGGAGCGGGGAACTAATTGGCGTCCGGCACAGGCGGCCCCTGATTCTCCGTTTGGGATATGAATAATTTTTTTTCCCTGGGATGCTTTAGGAGGGAAAAGATAGGGGCAAACGCACCAATTAGGCACAACCGCAGAATCGGAAAAGCTGCCTGGGTTGACGGGTCGTCTTCCTTGTGCCACGCGGACGGCAGGAAAAGACGGGATTGTTCTTTTATTATTATTATTTTTTAATTGCGCTTCAGCCTCTGTCCAGATTTTGAGAGCTGCGGCGGATAATAAGCTCACGCGACAGGAGAAGTAATAAGGGGAAATACAGGGAGCCGAGGGAATGCCGGGCCGTTAAAGAGCTGACACGGCTGTTGTCTGGGTCACTTAGCAACTGGCGGAGAAGGGGGCGGAAGTGGAAGATCAGATATTCGGAAGGAAGAAGGACTGTCGGGAGATGCTTTTGTATTGTTCAGTGGCGCCGTCCCCTTTTCTGTTTTGTTACATTCCTCTCTGGATCGGCTGTGTCCTGCCTTCCACTCACGCCCGCTTTTGCTTCTAACTGGGACCATTTCTGAAATTAAGAACATAAGAGAAGCCATGTTTTGCCTTCTCTTCGTTCCAGAAAGCAAATGGTGCACGCTTTATAAAGGCCCTGAATTCTGCAAGTCCTACATAAATAGAATAGTTGCACTGTTACCATTAGAACTGTCCAGATTTTAGAGAATTTACTTTTTAAAGCTGTTCGGGAGCAGTCAGAATTCCTCCTTGTTTCTGCTGCGGGGGGTGAATGGCTTGACCTTTTGGGGATAGCGAGGGAGCAGAAATGCCTTTTCTTTTTTTGTGTGTGTGTGGCTGAGAATGAAAGAACGCAGCAGGTTGGTTGCTTCTGTTTCCTGTCGGCCACTCAGGGGGCTTCTCCCTCCCCTTCTCTTGTGTGGGAAACATCTTCTGTTTCAGCTGAGACCTTTCAATTAGCAGTGGGATGAGGACTCGTGTTTAGACAGGCCGGGCAGGCGGCTCCGTCCGCCTCCCTCTTCGATTCCTTTTTCTGCCCTTTTTGCCAATTTTTACTTTCCAGCAGGGAAATATTTGTGGCGGCAGCTCCCGCCATTCCCTTTGTTTGAGTCAGGAGGCATCATAGGCATGTGGCCTTCTGCCAGGCAGCCGCTCGCATTGCTGGGGTGACCGACTGGCAGCCCGTGGGCCGGATCCGGCTTGCAAACACCTGCCGCGTCCCCACCTCCGGCGCCCAAATTTTAACCGAGACAAAATGACAGGAAGCTTGAAAACGGTAAGGGATGAGAAGTGAGCAAATGCATTTGTTTGCACAGGCCATAATTCATAACAAAGTTACAGGAAGGAGGAGGAGGAGGAGGAGATTGGATTTATACCCCGCCCTCCACTCGGCGTCTCAGTGGCTTACAATCTCCTTCTCTTCCTCTCCCCACAACAGAAACCCTGTGAGGTAGGCGGGGCTGAGGGAGCTCCTTCGAGGACTGCTCTTGAGAGAACAGCTCCGAGAGAACTTGTGACTGACCCAAGGTCACACCAGCAGCTGCGTGTGGAGGGTTAGTTTATAATACTAGGGTTAGGTTATGGGGAAGGCAGCATCTAGGGATGCCAGCCTCCAGGTGAGGTCTGGGGTTCCCTCAGAATGACAGCCCATCTCCAGACTACTGGGATCAATTCTCCTGGAGAAAATGGATGCTTTGGTGGGTGGACTCTGTGGCATTCCGTCCTACTGAGGTCATAAGAACGTAAGAGACGCCAATGTTGGATCAGGCCAAAGGCCCATCCAGTCCAACACTCTGGGTCACACAGAAGCCAAAAACCCCAGGTGCCCTCAGGAGGTCCAGCAGTGGGGCCAGGACACTAGAAGCCCTCCCACTGTTGACCCCCCCAAGCATTAAGAATACAGAACATCCCTTGCCCCAGACCGAGAGCTCCTGTCTATACCTTGTGGCGAATAGCCACTGATTGACCTCTGCTCCATATGCTTATCTAATTCCCTTTTGAAGCCGTCCATGCTTGTAGCCGCCACCACTTCCTGTGGCAGTGAATTCCAAGTGTTAATCACTCTTTGGGTGAAGGAGGACTCCCTTTTATCCGTTCTAACCCGACCGCTCAGCAATTTCATGGAGTGCCCACGAGTTCTTGTATTATGAGAAAGAGAGAAAAGTACCTCTTTCTCTACCTGCTCTATCCCACGCATAATCTTGTAAACCTTGAT
>NW_015171524.1:451278-451392 GCF_001447785.1 Gekko japonicus | reverse complement strand
CCAAAGCTATAATATCCTTTTTAAGGTGTGGTGACCAGAACTGCACACAGTATTCCAAATGTGGTCGCACCATCGATTTATATAGGGGCATTATGATAATGGCGGATCTGTTTT
>NW_015171524.1:444589-448672 GCF_001447785.1 Gekko japonicus | reverse complement strand
ACTGAGCCATGGCTCCTCCCCACTTTTATGGGCATCTTTGAAGCTGCCTTATACTGAATCAGAGCCTTGGCCCGTCAAGGTCAGTATTGTCGACTCAGTCTGGCAGCTGCTCTCCAGGGTCTCATGGAGAGGTCTTTCACATCACCTACTGTCTGGTCCTTTTTAACTGGAGATGTCAGGGATTGAACCTGGGACCTTCTGCATGCCCAGCAGATGCTCTACCACTGAGCCACAGACCCTCTTTACAGCAGAGTCTTAGGTGGAGGTCTTTCACATCACCTACTGCCTGGTCCTTTTTAACTGGAGATGCCGGGGATTGAGCCTGGGACCTTCTGCATACCAAGCAGATGCTCTGCCACTGAGCCATGGCCCCTCTGAAGAGTTCTCCAGGGTCTCACACAGAGAGGCCTTTCACATCACCTGCTATCTGGTCCTTTGGAGATGCCAGTGATTGAAATTGGGGGCCTTCTAACTTACAACACAGATGCTCTGCCACTGAGCTGCGGCCCCTCCCGGTGTTTGTCGATCGATTTCTCTGCGCCAGTGTGGCAACGTAACTCATTTGGCCTGCGGGATTTGGCGTGGGCATGTCCCTGCCCTCTCCAATTGAAGATGAGCCGAGCACACGCATGCGACAGCATGCAAAATGCATGGCGCAGATGGCAAAGCCGTCAGTGTTTCTCTTTGGGGGATATGCTCTGAATGACAGCTGTATCGACACTGATTTATTCCGCGGACGGATGTCAAGGAATGTAGCGCCGCTCCTGTGAATAGCTGAAGACCAACCTGGACTTAGTTCCCCTTGATTTGCTGCGCAAGATGAAATGATTGAAACGTGGACGACAGGAACCTCGGTGATGATCGGGGAAGATGTTGTCTCTAATGGCACGCGAAGTGTGTAATTTATGTTGCCGTTTCTTCCTTCTCTCGGATAGATGGCGTTTGTGTGTGCCACGACAGAGGCTCCAAGTTGTAATTAAGTTGCATCAGAAGTCTTATGTGCTCAAAGTCTCAACTGGGAAGGGGGTCAGCGTCCCTAGGGTTAGGCAGTGAAGAGCCCCAAAATAACAGTCCCAGCTCCTGCAACGATGACAGGAACTATGCCACTGGAACATGTGACAAATGCTCAAAAGCTGTCTCTGTGAACCCCCCGTTTAAGTCACAGAAGGCATACCAGGAAACCTTCTTTTTTAAAAAAAAGTTTATTAGATTTTCACACAGTTTGACGTGAGAGAGCCCGTTTGGTGTAGTGGTTAAGTGTGCGGACTCTAATCTGGGAAAGGTAAAGGGTATGGGGTAAGACATATAGGGAAATGTCTTCAAGTTTGTATTATAGCCGTAACAAGTTTCTGCTTCTGTTTTCAATTTCCTTTCTTTTATAGAATTACTAATGTTGTTATCAGTGAATCCATTCGCTGAGAATCCTGAAAAACGAAAATTAAGCTTTCCGCGGTTCAAGCTAGAGTTTCTCTAAGATTTTAGGCTGGTCCTGCATTGGGCAGGGGGTTGGACTAGATGGCCTGTATGGCCCCTTCCAACTCTATGATTCTATCATTTTAATATTTAAGTTCTTTATTCTTGATCTTCAAGGGTTCTTTCTACCTAGTCGTAAAATGGTATCCAGTTGTCTTTCCCATTTTGCTTACATCTGTCTTTCAAACAGTTCGATAGTATGTCCATTTCTGCTGTCTCAAAGATTTTTGTCAAATGGTCGCTTTCCATTGGTATCTCTGATTTCTTCCAGTACTTAGCATATAATATTCTTGTGGCATACCAGGAAACCTTGTGACTGGACAAAGAGAGAGACTGTTCAGGAACAAGAGTACGTTTTGCAGGAATTGTATCTCTAGTTAAAGATGTCACTGGTAGCAAGGTTGGTTGTCTCTATCTAGAAAGATGCCGCCCCTCAGAGAAAATAGCATTAGGGTAGATGGCCCAAAGGCATGACTCAGTACATGGCAGTTTTGTACCAAGAAGCATCAGTGGGTGTTGCTCCAAAACCAGACCACCACTCCTATAAATCTGTTCCACTTGGCAATGATTAATCAAGATGTGTGGAAGGATGTAAGACCTCAGTTGAGTTCCGTACTTTGCTTTGGAACAACTCCTCTGCTGCCTTGGAGCTCTCCTTGGTGCTGAAAGTTGGACAGTCTTCTGTCTCAGCTGCCTGCTGCTCTGTGCTGTATTCCCTTCGCAACCTTTCAGTACCTGTGCCAGTCTATGAAAATATGCCAGGCAGTCCCGAGCCAAACAGGTAGCAAAGAATATGAGAAACCCAGTCTGTTCTGAAAGGGGCAGAGTTGGATGCCAACTCGTGTTGGCCTTGGCTGGTGAATCTGGACTTCAAATCATCGACACATGCTTTGTTTTCCTCTTTCATTCCACAGCCCCATCTGTTACTGTGTTTCTCTGCTCTCTTTTGAACTTACTGTGATAATCACTGCAAATAAACTTTGTTTTGTCTTTGGCAGATCCTGCTGTGACTTGGAGATCTGGCCATTGCTTAAAACCCCTTTTATGTCATCTACTGCTTGGTCTATTTTAACTGGGGATGCTGGGGATTGAACCTGGGACCTTCTGCATGCTACGCAGAGGCTCTACCACTGAGCCACGGCCCTGAATTTGCTGTTGGCCTTGAAATTGTTATTTCATTTCTATGTATGTGCACTTTATTGGAAGGGTGGGACTGGGACCACACTAAAGGAAGGGTGGGACTGGGATTCTCTCCCTAACAAGCGGTGGAGAAAAGACGTTCGGGCTTCCCGAGACCGAAACTCTATTTCCCCCCTTTTAAGCTGACTCTATTTTGGAATGATATTTCTACAGTTAAAAGTGAGGCAGCGACTGGGGCTTGGATAGAAACGATGGCAAATGTGCATGAGTCGCAACACCTTATTGTATCACACGATGGTAGTAGAAGTGGAGTGGAGACATTATGAACAATAAGACAGAGGAAACTGAAAGAAGATAGAACAATAGAGACAAAAGACAAAAGATGGAAAAAGAAGAAGCAAAAAAGAAGATGGGGGGAGTTTAGAAAAATTGTTTACCTATTTCCTTCTTATGTTATATTAATAGGATATTAGGGTAAAATTCAGGTTTATAGTAAAGATAGGTAGTTAGATACTAGAGTTAGAGTTAATAGTAACGATAGGTAGTTGGAAAACACATGAAGTTTAACAGGAATATTTAGAAATAACAATAAATATCTAAATACAGACAAATGGATAAGGTTTATGGAGGTAGAAGAGCATCTATCTCATTCTCTCCAACGAGCGTAGCGCAAATGAATATAAAAGATTTACAGAACCTGATACGAGTATCTGTTATATTAGCGGTGAACTTGGCTGTCGAAACAACTCTCTCTAAAGCAAGAGAACCAATACAAATAAAATTAGATGCCTTGACAAATCAACTGTCTAAGCAAACACAGGAAATTAAAAAACAGACTTTTGTGAACAAACAAGAGACTTCAACTTTAGCAACTGTGACCAATAAGGTAGAAACTAAAATTGGAAAAATAGATCAGCAATTGCATGAAGATTCACCAGAAAATAAGAGCAATTTACAGACAACAGACTTGTTACAAAAACAAGCTAAAAATTTGACATGCTGGGAAAAAACACAATTAGAACCAAAACACATGGATAATAAACAAACTGGTCTTCATGGAAAGCCCACAGAGCTAGACAAAACATGGTTACATAATGTTTTTCTAGACATGGGAATGCATGGTGAATGGCTTGAACCTTTTCTGACACACTGGGCCCAGATGTTGGGATTTAAAATAGAGGTAGTAAAGGTAAAGGTAAAGGTCTTCCTTGCTCGAAAGCCAGTCGAGTCCGACTCTAGGGTTGCGGTGCTCATCTCCGAATCAAAGCCGAAGAGCCAGCGCTGTCCGAAAACGTTTCCGTGGTCATGTGGCTGGCATGACTAAACACCAAGGCGCACGGAACACTGTTACCTTCCCACTGAAGTGGTACCTATTTCTCTACTTGCAATTTCTTGCTTTCGAACTGCTAGGTTGGCAGGAGCTGGAACTAGAGACGGGAGCTCACTCCGTCATGCAGCACACTCAGGTCT
>NW_015171524.1:440074-443313 GCF_001447785.1 Gekko japonicus | reverse complement strand
ACAGTGGGAGGGCTTTTAGTGTCCTGGCCCCACTGGTGGACCTCCTGAGGGCACCTGGTATTTTTGGCCACTGTGTGACAACAGAGTGTTGGACTGGATGGGCCACTGGCCTGATCCAACATTGGCTTCTCTTGTGTTCTTATGTTATGAGAGCTCTCTCGGCCCCACTTACCTCACAGGGTGTCTGTTGTGGGGAGGGGAAGGGAAAGGGATTGTAAGCCGCTCTGAGACTCCTTCGGGTAGTGAAGGGTGGGGTTTAAATCCAATCTCCTCCTCCTCCTCCTTCTTCTTCCTCTCCTCCTCCTCCTCCTCTCTGCAAAACCTAGAATAAAGTGGATCCATTCGCCTAGGTCCATTCGCCTACGGAGATTCAGTCAAACTGGAAGACGACAGCATTTGTTCTTGCTTCAGGTGATATTTCCCCCTCTGTCTTGGCTTGCCATTCTGGCATGGATAAACCCAAGGTTTCTGATTCTCTCCATCCTGCCAAGCCCCTGTAACTCTTTTTTTTCCTGGAACGCTCCTTTTCCACAGCCCAGAGTGCGTGTCCGGCTGGGTTTCTCTGGACCGTTGCAAAGACAGCTATGTTACCGTCCTTGGGGAGTCGGGGGGGAATTGCACGTTTGAACGGTTCCCCGTGAAAATAACTTCCTGACTGTATAAGGGGAACATAACTGGGAGAAGAACTAGGCTGCGAGACTCTGCTTGCTCAGCATCTTCTTTTCCATAGACAGGATGGGAGCAATGCTCCCTCTAAGCCATGGAGTCCTGTGAGCAAAAATCCTACTTTGTGAGCTACCGGCATTAAAGTTGAGAGCGAGCGATTTTGATGCGGCATCAATTAGTTTGGCTCTGGAGCCCCATCCTTCCTGAGCTAAGACAGAAATCTGTGAGCCGGAGGCTAAAAAACGATGAGCTAGCTCACAGTAACTCAGCTTAGAGGGAACACTGGAGAGGAGCTGCTGCGATGGAACGGTGGAGACCACGAGGTACGGTCTGAGTTCAGATGTCTCCTTTGCCACAAATCCCTTCCATGGCCGCTCTCCTGCTCCTTCAGTCCCCCGTCGGTCACATGCGGGATGACGCCACCAGCCTACCTTACAGGGGTGTTCAGAGGATTATTTGTGCAAAGCACTTGCAATGTTTACAGCTGTATAGAAATGTGAGGTGGGTACTATTTCCTCTGGGCAGAGAGCAGGGGTCACTGCGGGGGCAGGGGGGCGGCTGTGAATTTCCTGCATTGTGCAGGGGGTTGGACTAGAGGACCCCTAGGGATACCTTCCAGCTCTGTGTTTCTGTTTGACAGTAAGTGTAGTGGTTGAGTGCGTGGACTCTAATCTGGGAGAGCTGGGTTTGATTCCCCACTCCTCCACTTGCAGCTGCTGGATGACCTTGGGAAAGCCATAGTTTCCTCTGGGCAGAGAGCAGGGGTCACTGCGGGGGCAGGGGGGCGGCTGTGAATTTCCTGCATTGTGCAGGGGGTTGGACTAGAGGACCCCTAGGGATACCTTCCAGCTCTGTGTTTCTGTTTGACAGTAAGTGTAGTGGTTGAGTGCGTGGACTCTAATCTGGGAGAGCTGGGTTTGATTCCCCACTCCTCCACTTGCAGCTGCTGGATGACCTTGGGCAAGCCATAGTTCTGAAAAGAGCTGTCCTTGAAAAAGAGCAGTTTCTTTCAGGGCTCTCTCAGCCCTGCCTACCTCACAGGGGGTGTCTGTTGTGGGGAGGGGAAGGGAAAGGAGTTTGTGAGCCGCTCTGAGACACCTTTGGGTAGTGAAGGGCGGGGTAGAAATCCAATCTCTTCTCCTTTTACCTCACAGGGTGTCTGTTGTGGGGAAGGGAAGGGAAAGGCGTTTATAAGCCACTCTGAGACTCTGAGTGAAGGGCGGGGTATAAATCCAGTCTCTTCTTCTGATATGGACAAACATTCAACAGAATTTGGTCATGGCTGAGAACGGGGCCGGGGTTGTGAATTCATTTCCCCTCCCTTCCACCCACAGTGCGATGTATACATGGTGAAAAGATTTTATCAAACCAGAGAGCGACTTACAAGAAGTGTGCGTTTGCATGCTTTCCAAGAATCCTCCCAGTGTGTCTCCAGCACAGAAAAGCATTGCGGGCAGTGTTCCCTCTAAGCTGAGTTAGTGTGAGCTAGCTCATGGTTTTTTAGCCTCCGGCTCCCAGATTTTTGCCTTTGCTCAGGAAGGAGGGCTCCAGAGCGAACTAATTTATGCAGCAGCCAAACTGCTCGCTCACAGCTTTAATGCCAGGAGCTCACAAAGTAGAATTTTTGCTCACAGCTTTAATGCCAGGAGCTCACAAAGTAGAATCTTTGCTCACAAGACTCCTCAGGTTAGAGGGAGCATTGCTTGCATGCCTGGGAACAGCGGCGGCTAGGTTTTTCTTCTTGATTAGGAGCGTCTTCCTGATTCTGCCCCAACGAAGCACTCAGGAACCTGGCAGTTTTAAGGAGGGACCTTCTCAGTGTGCTGGATTTGCTGACCGAACACCTGCAGTGCTTCCGTTCCATACTTGACTTGCTGATTTCCTTGGGAGAGCTGGCCTTGATGTTAATAAAATGGTAAAAAACTGCCTCTGGTTTCCACCCTCGAGATAAATCAAGAATCATTCTGAGGCATAGCCCATTTAGAAATATTTTTTTTAAAAAAAGAAACATTCATCCTGTGGCAGTGAATCAACACATGGAATTCACTGGCACAGGAAGTGGTGGCAGCTACAAGCATGGATGGCTTCAAGAGGGAACTGGATCAACATATGGAGCAGAGGTCCATCGGTGGTGGTTAGCCACAAGGTACAGATAGGATGCGTGATCTGGTCCATGGGGTCGCGAAGAGTCGGACTCGACTGTGTGACTGAACAACAACAACAGGTAGGAACTCTCAGTCTGGGGCAGGTGATGCTCTGTATTCTTGGTGCTTGGGAGGGGGGCAACAGTGGGAGGGCTTCTAGTGTCCTGGCCCCGCTGGTGGACCTCCTGAGGGCACTTGGTATTTGGACTGGATGGGCCATTGGCCTGATCCAACATTGGCTTCTCTTATGTTCTTATGACCACTGGTCTGATCCAGCAGGGCTCTTCTGGTGTTCTTATGAAAGCCTCGTCCTCTGTGCTCTATTGTTCGACCTCCAGAGGAACTGGTTGGCCACTGCGTGAGACAGGATGCTGGACTAAGATCAGAGGTCATTTTGGGGGGGATCGCAGTTCCCCCGGGTGAGGTACG
>NW_015171524.1:425743-439329 GCF_001447785.1 Gekko japonicus | reverse complement strand
ATCTTGGATCCCAGGAACGTGAAGTCTGTCACTGCTTCCACGACTTCCCCTTCTATTTGCCAAGGAGCGATGGGGCCGGATGCCATGATCTTAGTTTTTTTGATGTTGAGTTTCAAGCCAACCTTTGCGCTCTCCTCTTTCATCCTCAGCAAGAGGCTCTTGAAGTCCTCTTCACTTTCTGCCATCAGAGTGGTATCGTCTGCATATCTGAGGTTGTTGATCTTTTCCCCAGCAATCTTAATTCCGGCTTCTGAATCATCCAGGCCGGCATTTCACATGATGTACTCTGCATATATATTAAATAAGCAAGGGGACAATATACATCCTTGTCGTACTCCTTTTCCTTTGCTAAACCAGTCAGTTGTTCCATATCCTGTTCTAACTGTTTTTAGATAGCTAGCATTCTATAAAATTGCCCGATAAAGCATATGAGTGCCTGTATTTGCGCCCCATAGGCAGAATCAAGAGACTCTCACAAGTGTGTGTGCTGGTATAAATAAAGGGCAACTTTATTCAAACTTTAGCTTCAGGTGAATGAACTATAACTTGGCCAGGGCCAACTAAAACATAAGCCGATGCAAAGGGATACACCCCAGTTTCTTGTCTGGCCTGCAGTGGGTGAGCTACTGATCCCCTGGCACAAGCCAATGATAACATGGCCGTTGCCAAGCGGCAGGACATGCCAGTAACACACTGAAAGGAAGCCAGCCAGCTTAAGGCGCAGAACTTGAGGGGAGGCCAAATCCATGGGGCAACACAGGCACTTCCCCTCTGAGGCTCCTGCCAATGGACAGTTCCTGCCGAACGTGCTCACCCCCCAATCAAGGGGGGTCTGCCTGCTGGTGCTCACCACCAGTGTTCCCGCTAAGCTCAGTCAGTGTGAGCTAGCTCACAGTTAGCCTCCGGCGCACACATTTCTGTCTCAGCTCAGGAAGGATGGCTCCAGAGCGAACTAATTTCCGCAGTCGCCAAATCACTCGCTCACCACTTTAATGCCAGCAGCTCACAAAGGTAGAATTTTTGCTCACGAGGCTCCACAGCTTAGAGGGAGCATTGCTCAGCACCCTACCAAATCAGCCAGATTCCTGCTTTCCTGCTGGGGAAACCTAAGTAACGGCACCAACACCCCAGCCAATTACCCAACCACAGCGAACTGTGTGAGGCAGCCAGAAAGACCCCCTCTTCTCGCCCATCTGAAAGAGGGTGAAAAATTCCTACCTGGCCCCAAAATTGGTGACCAGCAAAAGCCCACACCATAGAAGGGAGGGCAGGAGGGCCAACAGAAATGCAAAGACTGCCCGGTAGAGAGGTGGGTGGAGCAAAGTAAACAAGAGTCCCCCCCCCCAATACCCATATGGGTGGCAATTTCCCAGCCTAGCCAAAGAACCAATTTGGTGCAGTGGTTAGGAGTACAGACTCTAACCTGGGAGAACGGAGTTTGATTCACCCACTCCACATGCAGCTGCTGGTGTGACCTTGGGCCAGTCACAAGTTTCTGAGCTGTTCTCTCAGGAGTAGTCCCTAAGAGACTCTCTCAGCCCCATCTACCTCACTGGGTGTCTGTTGTGGGGAGGGGAAGGGAAAGGAGTTTGTAAACCGCTCTGAGACTCGGGTAGTGAAGGGCAGGGGATAAATCCAATCTCTTCTCTTCTTCTTCTTCCTCTACCCCCTCTTCTGGCCAATCTGAAAGAGAGTGAAAAATTCCTACCCGGCCCCAAAGTTGGAAACCAGCAAAAACCCACACAATAGGAGGGCGGGCCGGCCAATAGAAATCCAAAGGCTGCCCAGTAGAGAGATGGGCGGAGCAAACTAAAACCAGATTCTCCGTTTTGTCTCCGCTTTGGGTCCTCTAGGGAAGCGGGGTTTTTTGTTTCTCACGTCGAAGTTAGGGTGTCACCTGCCTGAGGAGAACGTCGGGTCTTGGTAGTGAGAGAACCGGGTGTAAGCCTGGGTCATGAGGTGTCTTCGGGCAGGCAGCCAGCCATCTCGTTGTCTGTCCCACCACTTTGGGTGGCCCGTCTGGTATCGACCAGACTCGGGGCCTTCTCCATCGTGGCCCCAGCTCTGTGGGAGGGACTCCTTGAAGTGTGAGGGGAGCCCTCTGTGGAGATCTTCAGGCGGTGCTGCAAGTCCTGCCTGTTTGCCAGGGCTTTTCAGCGGCAGGCATCTTTTAAGGGAGGTAGAGATTTGGGGGTCTGGTTTTAACTGGGGTTTTTAAACTATTATTGGCCCCGGTCACACGGAGAATTTGCCACGCGAAAGGCACGAATGTCGAGTGGATTTTTGGGGCATGATTACACCGCAACATCTGGGAAGCGTAGCGCACCCGTGGCCAACCCGTGGCGTCCCGCCGAAGATGCGGAGTTAAAAAGTACCAAGGAAAGTGCACTAGTCTAATCGCAGGCGGGCGTCTGATCGCAGGAGTGCTAGTATCCCGTGGCATCTGTTGCCCGTCCACATCCCGTTGCAAACCGGATGTTTTTCGTAAGTGCATGCGCACAAATACAAAACTGAAAGCAGTGCTGCTCCGTGGAACTGCACATGCACATAAACGCGAAACACTTGTGTGATCGTGCCGCTTCTTTGCCACGCTGCAGCATCGCCGTGTGATAGCCAGCTAACAGCCTAAGCACGGAGACTCGGGGGACTGTGTGATCGGGCTACCGTGCTTTATTTTGCTCTGGGGCGAACAGCCACGCCTCCCCCCCACGTTATCTGGCCTGTTTGACCGGGGCCATTGTAAGTTGCCTGGTCTGTTGATCACGTTCTGTTGTTTTGGGATCAGTGGTCTCCTTTATGAGAACTTTCGGATTTCCCCAATTTCGAGCAAGTCCCAGTTTGCTATTGAAGCTCAGGTAGTGTCTGTTTTGTTAGCTGATGTCATGCGATCTGGTGTTACGCAGTCTGGTGTTACACAACCTGAAGTTAGCTGCAGTTACACGGTCTGTGGCCAAATCCTGGACTATTTTAATGTCTTTGAGGCCTTCTCCCACTACATATTAACGTGACGATCTTGCAGTGTTACTGGTGACATAATTTTCCCATTTCAATCAATCTGTAATTGTTATTGATACTTGAACTGCGACTTTATTGTATGACTCACGAGCTCTGGTCAAAGGAGCTTCTTCAGTTTGGTGTAGTGGTCAAGAGTGGTGGACTGTAAGCTGGAGAACCGGGTTTGATTCCCCACTCCTCCACATGCAGCCAGCTGGGTGGCCTTGGGTCAGTCACAGTTCTCTCAGAGGCGTTCTCTCAAAAGCAGTTCTCTCAGAGCTCTCTCGGCCCCACCTACCTCACAGGGTGTCTGTTGTGGGGAGAGAAAAGGAAAGGAGATTGTAAACTAATCTGAGACTCCGAATGAAGAGTGGGGTATAAATCCAATCTCCTCCTCCTCCTCCTGAGACACCGAGTGAACAGTGGGGTATAAATCCCATCTCTCCTCCTCCTCCTCCTGAGACACTGAGTGAACAGTAGAGTATAAATCCAATTTCTCCTCCTCCTCCTGCGACACTGAGTAAATCTAATTTCTCCTCCTCCTCCTCCTTCTGAGACACCGAGTGGGGTATAAATCCCATCTCTCCTCCTCCTCCTTTTCTTCTTTCTTCTTCTTTCTTCTTCTTCCTTCTTCTTCCTTCTTCTTCTTCTTCCTCCTCCTCCTCCTTCTTCTTCCTTCTTCTTCTTCTTCCTTCTTCCTCCTCTTCTTCCTCCTCCTCTTCTTCCTCCTCTTCCTCCTCCTCCTCTTCTTCTTCCTCCTCTTCTTCCTCCTCCTCCTCCTCCTCCTCCTCTTCTTCTTCTTCTTCTTCTTCTTCTATCATAAAGTATATAAGCTGCCTTGAGCCACAGGGAAAGTTGGGGGATAAAAGTTAATAAATAAATCTGATAAGCCCACGCTTATTTCATTTGACTCCTGTGGTTGCATAAAAGCGCATAAAAACTCTTGCGCGACAGGACTTCCATTCTGCTCTAGGTATGGGTCTTCTTGCACATCTGGTGACATTGCATTCCCTTTGCACTGTTGGGCAAGAAGGACAGTTAACTAGAAAGGGAATGTAGCTTGGGGATCTTTGGACTAGTGCAACTGTGGCTGTTTTGGGTCTTCTTCGTTCTCAGCCTCAGTTGCAGAGGACGGCGAAGGGCATCTGTTGGAAGCGAAATTAAAACAGAGGCCTCGTCAGGTGAAGGTGCCCCTGTACACCAGCCCCCTACCAATTCTCAGGACATGTGATCAATGGAACGTTCTTTTTTTTTTTTTGTCTGTTTCCAGATAACCGGAAGGGTGGGGGTTTACAATTGTCAGAAGGGGCGGGTGGGCTGCTTCTGTCGGAGGGGTTTGGGCCGCTTCTGCTCCGGAAGACATGTACCCAGAGTCGGCTTGGGGTAGGAAAGGCAGCACCGGTGTGGTTTGCGGGATGTGGGGGACTTCAGCTTTGAGAAAGTGACTTTGTCTGCAGGGAACATTGTGAGCCAGTGAACGCTGCAGGCTCCCATATCTAAAAAAAAAGGTGCAGTCAGGTAACTGGTTAATTCTTTAATGAGAGACCACCAAGGAAGTCCAGGGTTGCTACGCAGAGGCAGGCAATGGCAGACCACCTCTGAACACCTCTGGTCTTGACTTGGATGGCCCAGGCTAGCCTGATCTCACCAGATCTCATGGAGCTAAGCAGGGTCAGTGCTTGGATGGGAGATGTGATACAAATATAATGAAATCAAATAACACTGATTAGCGGCTAAGTAATTTTAGCTGCGGTGGCTCAAGTGGTTAAGACGCTGAACTGCAGGCGAGACCACCAAGGAAGTCCAGGGTTGCTACGCAGAGGCAGGCAATGGCAGACCACCTCTGAACACCTCTGGTCTTGACCTGGATGGCCCAGGCTAGCCTGATTTCACCAGATCTCATGGAGCTAAGCAGGGGCAGTGCGTGGATGGGAGACCACCAAGGAAGTCCAGGGTTGCTACGCAGAGGCAGGCAATGGCAGACCACCTCTGAACACCTCTGGTCTTGACCTGGATGGCCCAGGCTAGCCTGATTTCACCAGATCTCATGGAGCTAAGCAGGGGCAGTGCGTGGATGGGAGACCACCAAGGAAGTCCAGGGTTGCTACGCAGAGGCAGGCAATGGCAGACCACCTCTGAACACCTCTGGTCTTGACCTGGATGGCCCAGGCTAGCCTGATCTCACCTGATCTCATGGAGCTAAGCAGAGTCAATGCTTGGATGAGAGATGTGATACAAATATAATGAAATCAAATATAACACTGATTAGCGGCTAAGTAATTTTAGTTCTCCTTTGGAGGACACATTAAGAAGCATTTTTGCACTTTGACTTGAGACGGGCAGCGACTTTTTTGGTGAACTTTTCCCCTTTGGAGCAGAAGACTTAGAGTTCCATCTTTGTGAAGAAGCCTTTGGTGAAATGGGGCTTTCTATCAGCTAGCTTATGCGTAAAGAAGAATGTTGGAGGAATCTACAATTAGTTCATCCACCGAGCTCCAGTGCATCCTTGAACTCCTGTGGGACTTACGAATATAGGAACATAAAAGAAGCCAGTGTTGGATCAGGCCAATGACCCATCCAGTCCAACACTCTGTGTCACACAGTGGCCAAAAACACCAGGTGCCCTCAGGAGGTCCAGCAGTGGGGCCAGAACTCCAGGAGCCCTCCCACTGTTGCCCCCCCCAGCACCAAGAATACAGAGCATCCCTTGCCCCAGACCAAGAGTTCCTATCTGTGCCTTGTGGCTAATAGTCACTGATGGACCTCTGCTCCATATGTTGATCCAGTTCCCTCTTGAAGCCGACCATGTTTGTAGCCGCCGCCACCTCCTGTGGCAGTGAATTCCGTGTGTGAATCACTCTCTGGGTGAAGAAGTGCTTCCTTTTATCCATTCTAACCCGACCGCTCAGCAATTTCATGGAGTGCCCACGAGTTCTTGCATTGTGAGAAAGGGTGAAAAGGACTTCTTTCTCTACCTGCTCTATCCCATGCATAATCTTGTAAACCTTGATCATGGCACCCCTCAGCTGTCAGTTCTCCAAGCTAAAGAGATTGTGTTCTATGTTATTGGAGTTTCTGGTGTATGAGTTGATGAAGTTTAAATATATCTATGTCCTGTGGTATGTAAAGCAAGCCTTGTTATATTTTATATCATTATATTTGTATTACGTTGGATGGAGTCTCCTTTATTATTCTTATTACATTCTGATACAATTGTTTAAGACTTGTGGTTGTTTATTGTGGAGCACAGCTTATTTCGTTTGTGTTTCTTTTTTTTTAAACTACATCACTAACTACTACAAGGATAGAGGAGTGGGGCTCTAATACTATACACTACAATTCTAGTAGGGAGTGGTGGAGTGGAGCTAACAGGTGACATGATCTGGATTACATGGATTTGTAACTAAATCACTTACTAATATTAAGATATCATTGTAAATAAAGGTTTAAGAATAAAAATTAGCTTTGAATATCATTTTAACAAAAACTGCATAAACATCTATCTTAGTTTCAGAGTCTTTTCTTCATGCATTTCTTCCTTGTCCAAGGTTTGGGAGCAGCTTCTCCTTTTTCAGATTCCGAAGCCTCTGAAGATTTAGAACTAGTGCTTGTAAAATCCTGTGAATAGGATTCTTCGCCATCTTCTTCCTCGTCCACAGAAAGTTCCGTCTTCTTTTCTTTTTTATTTTGATTTGGCTTTGAAAATTGGGCCATGAACTTATTTGCTTTAGGAACAGAGTTAATCTTAACGTTTTTATCCTCATAATTGAAACTCAGTCCTTCAGGGAATACCCATCTGTAGGGTATTCCCTTTTTTTGAAGAAAGAGAATAAGCTCCTTATAAAGTCTCCTCTTCTTCCTCACTTCAAAGGGGATATCTTTCAAAAATTTTACATCTTCGTTTTGTGAATTTCACATACATTTCTCCTGGGAGTTTGATTTCCTTTGTGTTGCATATTTCTTCCATGCCGCTCTTTGGTTTCCCAGTTTCCCTGAAAAGTTTAAAAAACTATACGGGGGATACTTAAATCCCCCCAAAAGTGAAAGAGAATGCACTTACCCCTGATGTTGGCGGCGGTGGGCGGCTCAGAGCCATGCAGGGCTCACCGGTGTTGCTGTTGTGGGCCTGGCTGCTTGAAGCCATGCAGGGCTCACCAGTGTTGGTGTTGTGGGCCATGGCGGCGGCAGCAGGGAGAAACCTTGGTGGCTTAGGAGCCATGGGGAATACTCCCCCAATGCTCCCTCTAAGCTGTGGAGTCTTATGAGCAAAAATTCTACCTTGTGAACTACTGGCATTAAAGTTGCAAGCAAGCGATTGGGCTACTGCATCAATTAGTTTGCTCTGGAGCCCTCCTTCCTGAGCTGAGGCAAAAATGTGTGAGCCAGAGGCTAAAAAACAGTGAGCTCGCTCACACTCACTCAGCTTAGAGGGGACACTGTTTTGACAACCATACAACTTAGCTTGTAAATGGCTTTCTCTCTGTTTCTGCTTTCAGTGCATATTATTGGATGGGGGGGCAAGTGTTGTTTTGCAACCATGACAACTAGAAAACCTATTCTGGAAACGCCAGGCACTATCGGTTGCTGATCTCTTTTGCAAATAGGAGCCTTTTCTTTTTCTTTTTCTTAAAAAAAAGAGGGAATTGAACCTGACAAAAGAAGTCTGTAGTTCGGTTGACTGGTTTATTTGCAATGATTCAGTCGGTGCGTGCCCGTGTTTTCTGTGCGGTCCCTGGTGAAAGGTACGCATGGCTGCACAGAAGCCGCGCTAGGCCGAGGGCACGCTGGTCTCTGGGAAGCTCACGCCCTCCTCTTGCTCAGTAGTGCGAAACAGTCACACTTTTCGGTCGCGAACCGCAGAACGAAGACCTTTCGAAAGTTCTGGCTGCAAGTTTCCAGGCAGTCAAACGAAGCCGAAAAGATGTTTCCTTGAAGTTATTTGCCGGCAAAGAAAATACGAGGAAAGTGCTCGCAAAAAAAAATGAATCATTCGTCGGTGAGTGTTCCTTCCCCAGCCCTCCTGTCATAAGTCAGACGATTTGCATAGATAAAGGTCATTTTCATTAAAACAGATCGAGTCTTCCGTCCCGGGTTGTCTATTTATATACACCACGTCTGTACACAAATATAAATCCAGTCTCCGTGAAACAAAGAGGGAGAAGGTTTGGGAGATGCGGATGGCACTGAGAGATAAAACCCAGACGTGGGAACACGTTAATCTGAATGGTTCCAGAATTCTCCAGCTCATGAAACGGTGCAGCAGTAGGTGTGGGAGAGGCAAGGTAACAGAGAGGCTCAGATGGTTTCCGGTCTTCAGATCTGAGAGAGTGGTGCATGGGAGGAGCCAATTCACACTTTGGTTCTCCTGGGCCTGGAAGCCCAGGGTTGCAACGCAGAGGCAGGCAATGGCAAACCACCTCAGTTCATCTGCCCTGACCTGGATGGTCCAAACTAGCCCAATCTCGTTTTATCTCAAAAGCTAAGATAGGTCGGCCCTGATTAATACTTTGATTGGAGACCACCAAGGAAATCTAGGGTTGCTATGAAGAGGCAGACAGTGACAAACCACGTCTGTTCACCTGCCCTGACCTGGATGGTCCAGACTAGCCCAATCTCATTAGATCTCAGAAGCTAAAATGGGTTGGCCTTGGTTAGTACTTGGATGGGAGACCACCAAGGAAGTCCAGGGTTGCTATGCAGAGGCAAGCGATGGCAAAACCACCTCTGCATGTGCCTTGCCATGAAAACTCTAAGGGGCTGCAGTAAATAAGATGTGATATGATGGTGCTTTCTGCCACCACGTAGGTTACATCCGCAGGTAATCATTTTGGAGATGGAAAACATCCAGTCGGGCCTCCCACCAAGAATATAATGTCTTTGCCACTAGACGCTTATCATGACAACTTTGAGGGGGGGGAATTGCTTTATAACATATCAAGGTACGATCGATAAAGATGGGAAAATCAAATCCTGGCAAGTTATTAACGAAGAAATACAATGGTTAACATATCTTCAACTTTCATCGAAGCTTAAAGAAGATAAGCACTGGGAAGGAGATAAGGAACTTGACTCAATTTGAAAAGATAATTTTGAATAAAAAAGATCATCTTTTAGGTCATATCTATAAAATAGTACTACAATATGGTACAGAAACAGAACAAGTCAATACATGTATAGTGAAATGGTCACGAAACTTTGGGAAAGAAATTTTATTTCAGCGATGGGAAAAGCTATGGACGAAAGATATAAAATTCACAGCGAGTGAAGCACTTAGAGAAAACTGGTATAAAATGCTCTATCGCTGGTATATTACTCTAAAAGACATTGAGAAGATGGATAAAAATGATAAAAGATTGTGTTGGAAGTGTAAAGAGATAGACGGCACTTTTTTTTTTTACCATATGCGGTGGTCTTGCAAAAAAACTAGCAAATATTAGAAGGAAATACAGAATGAAATTCAAAAAATTTTGAAGATTTAATTTGCTGTGACACCAGAGACAATGCTACTAGGAATTCTCTACCAGTGAACACGGAAAGAACAATGCGTGAATTGTTCAGATACATGTTAACTGCAGCAAGAATAGTATTTGCGGCTAACTGGAAAGTCGAGGGTTGCCCGGATCTTGAGAACTGGATGGACAAGATGCAAGCGTATGCAATTATGGCAGAACTGACAAAGTATATTAACCAGGTCTCCATGGTCCTATTCCAGCCCTCTGACCACTACCCCGCACTGGCTTTTGATGCTTAAAGAGCATTAAGAATGTAAAAGGTGCGTTTTTTGCTTTCGAAATGAAGGAATTTTCCATTTGAAGGCCAGTTCAACTCACCAGATTACCTCAGCCCTGCCGCCCCCTTTTTACTCTATTTATGCCTACTTTTCTCCCCAGTGGGTACCAAAAGTGCTTTCCATCACTCCCCTCTCCTCCATTTTATCCTCACAACATTCCTGTGAGGTAGGCTAGGCTGAGAGGGCTGTGACCGAGCCCAGTTCGCCACACTGTCTTCCACGGCAGAGGGGGGGATTCGAAACCCGGCTTTCTTAGATACTCGTCTGACCCTTTAACGGCTACACCACGCTGGCTCCGTGCGAAAACCAACGTTTTAGGGAATAACAAATATTATTTATGAGCCGTTTTGCCTTTCGCATCTCATCTGGTTCCTCTTTTTTCTCTCTCCCTCTGGAATTATTCCTGTCAGTATCTGGGCTTTGGCTCAGCGTGTTCCAGCGATTTCTGATTTATGAGGGCCCCGATAGGAGGGAGAGGAAAAGAGCTGCCAAATTAATTTGCAAACGAGGTCCTAGTTTACTCTATGACTTAGTTTAATCCTCAAATTATGTTTCACGCACCACCACCCTCCTTTTTATTCTGTGAAGGATGGACATCCCGGGCAAGTTAATATCCTTTTGACAGGCAGCATTATTTATTCTTTTGATATGACATATTAAAGGTCGCTCCCGGAGCAATTCCCTTTCAGTTTCCCAGATAACAGGGGCCGTTGTAATGAATAATATCAATTTCCCTGACACATTTATATTGTAGCTGTGGATTGTTACCCTCTGTCATATTGTATTGAAGGGGGGGGGGAGAGACTTTTTGCAGAAAGTGTTACTTAATACGAATGGTTTAGTAATATCCCTTTATTATCCCGTGGCAGTGGTTCCCTCACATTTACTTGTCTGTTACACGCGGCAGAGTCCGTTTTGCATAGCCGGGAGTCCCACTGTTTTCAAAGAGCGTGAAACGTGAAAGAAACTTACACAATATTTCTAGACCCTTCCCCCCCCCTCTTTCTTCCTTTTAAATTCATACATCTAAATATAAAGGATAGCTTTTAAGAAACGCCCAGAGTAGTAATTTCATTCCCCCCCATATCCCTGGCCAAAAAAAAAAAATCAATTTAGTCCGCTGTGAAGAGAAGCCCGCATTGGGCGACTTCTTGAATGGAAGTTGGCTCTGAGGGGGAAAGAGCTCTGTCATCTGTTAACCTTCACAGTTTTTCTGTCAGGCCCGATAATAAGGGGCACACTCCGACGCTGAGTTGTGTGGGCAAATGGCATGGCCCCGCAGCGCGTCTGTACAAAGGAACACTTTACCACAGATCCATGGCTGGTGTGTGGTAAAAGCATCCTTATAGCGAGATGCCCTTCTGAGAGCTGAATGATGTACATGTCCCCACAGTTTTTGTCCCCCGCTTTTGTCCCCACAGTTGGGACTTCAGGTGTCTTAGCCCGTCATTTCCCTCGCCTCTATTTTCTCACAAGAACCCTGTGAGGTAAACTAGGCTGAGAGTTTGTGGCAGGCCCAAGGTCACCCAGCGAGCTTTCGCAGTAGAAGCACAGATTCGAACCTAGGTCACCCAAGGTCCCAGTCGGCCAGTCTGTCCCCTCTGCCACACTGGCGCGGAATGAGGAATGGATTCACAACTTTTGAGCACTCGTGGGAGACGACCATTTTGAGAAGAAGGTTTCTAGGATTGGGGAAGGGGCTAAGCCCATGATTTTGTGTGAAGGATGTCCCAAGAGTGACCGCAGGTATTGGAAATCACCTTTCCCTCGCCCTCTTCTCAAAGGAGACAAAGCTGAGCTAGATAGACCAGGGTCTGACTCGGACGAAGGCAGCAACAGGAGATTTCACACTCCTTATAGGCTACATTGGTGGCCCCGCAGTCACGGACTCTATGGCATTATACCACAATGAAGTACCTTCTCTGTGTGCTAGAGATCCACTTGTTCTGAAAGCTTAGCTGTTTGTGTGTGTGTCCATTGCCGTCAAGTTGCTTCCGACATCTGCCAACCCTCTGAATTTATGTTCTCCAGAACCTTCTATCGTCAACGTCCTTGCTCAGGTCTCGCAAACCGAGGGCTGTGGCTTCCTCAAAGGAGTCAACCCATCTCCTGTTGGGTCTTCTGCTTTTCCTGCTGTAATCTTTCTTCAAATGGGCCATGGGCCGTGGCGCGGCTCCTGATTGCCGCTGAGCGGGGCTTCCTGTGTTCATGAGCAGCTGCTCACATGCACAGCTTAGAGGGAACATTGATTCTAGCCACTATACCACACTAACCGAGCAACCACTTTGCTATGCGTGTGTTTGGTGCCGTCAAGTCATTTCTGACTCATGGCAATCCTTTGAATTAGTAAAAGGTAAAGGTTCCCTTGCTCGAAAGCCAGTCGAATCCGACTCTAGGTTTTCAATGCTCATCTCTGTTTCAAAGCCGAAGAGCCAGCGCTGTCTGAAGATGTTTCCGTGGTCATGTGGCCGGCATGACTAAACACCAAGGCGCATGGAACGCTGTTAAGAACAAAAAAACATAAGAAATGCCAATGTTTGGATCAGGCCAAAGGCCCATCCAGTCCAACACTCTGTATCACACAGTGGCCAGAAATACCAGTGCCATCAGGAGGTCCACCAGTGGGGCCAGGACATTAGAAGCCCTCCCACTGAAGTGGAACCTATTTATCTACTTGCAATTTCTTGCTTTCGAACTGCTAGGTTGGCAGGAGCTGGAACTAGAGACGGGAGCTCACTCCATCATGCAGCACACTCAGGTCTCAAACTGCTGAACTACCGACCTTCCACAGCCTGCAGTTCAGCATCTTAACCACTTGAGCCACCGCAGCTCCAATCCTTTCAATTAATGACCTACAAAACGCCTTATCCTTCACAGCCATTCTCAGGTCTTGCAAACTGAGGGATGTTGCTTCCTTGATGGATTCCCTCCGTCTCACATTGTGTCTTCCTCTGTTCCTGATGCCTTCAACATTCCCTATCATGATTCTCTTTTCCAGTGACTCTTCTCATGATATGTCCAAAGTACGATAGCCTCAGTTTGGTCCTTTCAGCTTCTAGGGAGAGTCCAGGCTTGGTTGGTTCTAGCATCCCGATTTGTCTTTTTGGCAGTCGATGGAAGAAGAAGAAGAAGTGATTGGATTTATACCCCGCCCTTCACTCAGAGTCTCAGAGCGGCTCACAAACTCCTTTCCCTTCCCCTACCCACAATAGACGCCCTGTGAGGCAGGTGGGGCTGAGAGAGCTCTCTGGAGAACTGCTCCTGAGAGGACAGCTCTGAGAGAACTTTGACTGATCAGAGGTCACCCAGCAGCTGCATGTGGAGGAGTGGGGAATCAAACCCGGTTCTCCAGATTAGAGTCTGCCTCTCTTAACCACTACACCAGACTGGTATCCGTGAAGCGCCTCTCCACCACCACATTTCAAATGCTATTAGCTATTTAGATCTGTTTTTAACCCCCAGAATATAATTGGCTTAGCAGTGTTCTCTCTGCTGCTATGAATAACGAGGCTCATTTTGTTTGCATTTTCCTGCTTCGCCGTATCTTGTTTTTGCTTGTCATATTGTCCTCTGCTTCGATAGCTTGTTTGAGTTTGGGGGGGGGGGGACAGAGGATTACAAATCCTCAATTAAACAAATCATTTCTTCTAGGAATAAACTGGCCGGTCTTGGTTATGATTGTGAAAGTGGTCGAACCAGTAAAGCCTTCAGACTAGGATGGGATTTCTGGATTTCTGTATATTTGGGGTACTCCGGAAGGAAGGAAGGAAGGAAGGAAGGAAGGAAGGAAGGAAGGAAGGAA
>NW_015171524.1:411983-425715 GCF_001447785.1 Gekko japonicus | reverse complement strand
TGGGGGTACTCAGGAAGGAAGGAAGGAAGGATTTTAAAAAATCAACTTGGTAAGGATTGAGCATGTCCCAGGAGGCACTGATTATTGAAAGGAGATTAGAGTCAAGTGGGGATAGGGTTCCCAAGTACTTACCGTGATCTGGCGGGGGAAACATGCTCCCCGGCCAGACTATTCCTCCCTGGACTCTAATCTGGGAGAACTGGGTTTGAGTCCCCACTCCTCCACAGGCATCTACTGGTGTGACCTTGGGTGAGTCACAAGTTCTTTCAGAGCAGTTCTCTCAAGGGCAGTCCTCGAAAGAGCTCCATCAGCCCCACCTACCTCACAGGGTGTCTGTTGTGGGGAGGGGCAGGGGAAGGAGGTTGTAAGCCGCTCTGAGACTCCTTCAGGGTATAAATCCAATCTCCTCCTCCACCTCCTCCTTCAAATCTCCAGGCATTTTCCAACCCAGGCCTGGCAACCCTAGGAAGGGGGCACAGAGTAAACTACTCAGTAGAGTACCGAGAGTGTATAGCATATTTCAGGAGCCCCCAACCATTTTGAGCCTGCTGGGGACCTTTGGAATTACGACACAGGTTGGTGGGCGTGACCCTAAAATGGCTGCCAGAGGAAGCAAAACCAGCCACAACATGGCCGCTGCAGGAGGCGGAGTCAACTGAACAGGGGAAGCTCAAAGGCAGAAGAGGAGAAGAGGGGCCATTTAAAAGAATACAGCGGGAAATAGGCGTGAGAGAGAATAAAACCCAAACTGGAGGCAGCCGCCGCCGAAACAATGCTGTTTTAATCTGCACAGTCAGTTGTGTCGCCAGTGGCCACTCAGAAGCCCTGCTGGGCAGAAGCCCCGCCCACTTTCTAAAAAACACTCGGTGGCTGCCAGGGAAGGTATCAGCTGGTTCCCATGGGCACCACGTTGGAGACCCGACCCCTGGAGTATTTGGAGAAGGGGTTGAGGAGGGGGAGGGGGATTTCCGAAATTCTGTCCTCTCTTGTGATTCCTCCCAAGGTCCCGAGCTTGTAAATGAGACCTTCTGTGCAATTTCACACTGTGAGATTTCGCTCTCCTGTACTTTACAAAAGGGGCTCTCTAATTTGATGGCATCTGGCTCTCTATTTTTATCCGGCCCGTCCTCGATGTTTTGACAGCTACCTGTTCATTAAACTGAATGCTCCCCCTCCGTGGGCGGTGGGAATGATTTTGCCGAGGAGACTTATGGAGATGTGAAGCGTATGCGGCGCCGGGCCCGAGGTATCACAGGAGGGCCAGTTCGGAGCCAGGAATAGAACTGAGCGGTGCTGTCAGCTCTTCCCAGACTTTAACCGACAGATCTGTAAATTGCTCGGAGGACGCTGCAGGCTACCGGTGAGCAAACGTGGTGAAGGCAGAAGGAATGCCTAAAAAGCTACCGAGAGCTTTCTGTCTTGGGCTCGGCTGGTTTCTAGGCAGGCTTTCATCAGCCCCTGGCAACTGACAAAAAAAAGTCTCCGGGAAAAGTTGGGGGACTCAACTTCTGGCACCCGCTCTTCGTAATGACTGAGATGGTGTTAACGACAGGAGGCATCCCAGACTTGGGTTCTAATGGGGGGGGGGTTTTCAGAAGGGGGAAAAAAAGACGTTTCAGAAGGGGGAAAAAAAGACTTCTGCCCCAAAGTCCTTAAATTCCAGGAGGTGGGTCCAGGCCCATAACGAGGATTTTGTGGCTTGTGGGGCAGTTTTCCCCCCCTGGTGGGGCTGAAATTCTCAGGGCAGAAAGAAAAGCAATTGAGCCAATAGATAGCGGTTACCAGGATAGATCTGTACATTGCAAGCTGTCAACAGTTCTCAGCTGCCGCAAGTTAATCACTCCTGCCAGCCTAAGCAACAGTTCTGAGAACAAGCGGGCAGGTTGTTGTTGTTGTTGTTCTTCTTCTTCTTCTTCCTTCTCCTCCAATTCCTCCTCCTCCTCCACTGAGACTCCTTCAGGGTAGTGAAGGGCCGGGTATAAATCCAATCTCTTCTCTTCTTCTTCTCTCCCCCTCCTCCTGTTCTTCTTTCTCCTCTTCTTCTTCCTCCAACTGTTCTTCTTCCTCCTCCTCTTCCTCCTCTTCCTCCTCTTCCTCCTCTTCCTCCTCTTCCTCTTCTTCAAAGAAGACGTCTATTTGTGGTCACTTGTGAACTGGTGGGGGATACAGTGGCCTGTGTTTGTGGTACCGGCGCCTGTGTTTGTAACATCCTTCTCTAGAAAACAAATTGCTGAGTGAAAGCCTAGTAAGAGGCCATTTCCCCCAGCTCCCTCCTGCGCGCTGCTGCTTAAAATAGATGCACAGGAAGACAACAAACCGAGCCAATAAGCCAAATCTCATTTTGTTCTTCATAAATGCTGGCAGAAGCCGGCGGTCTCAAAGCACAAATCCAATAAAGCGCTTGTCTTTACTTGGCGTATTTTCTTTCTCGTTTATTCATTTTTACCGTGTGTGTGGGGGGGGGGAAGGAGTTTTCATATAACCGTTAAATATTTCCAAGGGGGTTAGTGGCTGCTGAGGTCCTGAAATTCATGCTTTTTTGGGGGGGGGAGAAAAGCTTCTTTTACGATAAATTATAACGGCACAAACCGTTCTACAGACCGGGAGTTGTAAGAGCGGCCGGGGGTGTGTTTGTTCGTTTTAGCACAGGGATACAGCCTCCGAGAGAGATTTCTTTGCAATGATCTCCTGCAGCTGAGAATTCTCACGCCTCGTCGTGAGCTAGAAATCAGTGCACGGCCTTTTTTTTTTTTTAAATGCAGTAGCCAGCGATGCCTCATTCTGCCGCAGGAACGGGTCCCTCTGGGTTTTAATTTTTGATTGCAGAAACTTGATGGAGGCTGCAGTTACTTGGTCTGCTTCCCAGAATGCTTCTTGAGTCTTACAAAGCACCTTTCCCTTGGGCGGACTTCACGTGCAACCCAGCCTGTAGGCTGTTCGGGGTTCAAATGACGCGAGGGCAGGTCTTTCATTCCTCCCCCTTTCGTGACAGCCCTCCTGCAACTGTGTGTTGTTTTTTTTAATATAGTTCTCTCTGTGAGTGCAGTCAAGTCGCAGCCAACTTACGACAGCCCCGTAGGGTTTTCGAGGCAAGCGACAAACAGAGGTGGTTTGCCGCTGCCTGCCTCTGCGTAGCAACCCTGGACTTCCTTGGTGGTCTCCCATCCAAGTACCAACCAGGGCTGACCCTGCTTAGCTTCCAGGATCTGATGCAATCGGGCTAGCCTGGGCCATCCAGTTCAGGACTTTGTGTAGCTCTGTGGGTGGAACTCAGGTGCCTGGGTTTGTGGATGTTAACATTAAGAACATAAGAAGAGCCCTGCTGGATCAGACCATCAAGTCCGGCATCCTGTCTCACACAGTGGCCAACCAGTTCCTCTGGAGGGCCAACAACAGAACATCAGAAGAGCCCTGCTGGTTCAGACCAGTGAGGGTCCATCTAGTCCAGCATCCTGCCTCACTCAGAGGTCAACCAGTTCCTGGCCGAGGCCTTCATAAGAACATCAGAAGAGCCCTGCTGGTTCAGACCAGTGGTCCATGCAGTCCAGCATCCCGTCTCACAAAGTGGCCAACCAGTTCCTCTGGAGGGCCAACAACAAGGCACAGAGGCCAAGGCCTTCATAAGAACATCAGAAGAGCCCTCCTGGATCAGACCAGTGGTCCATCTGGTCCAGCATCCCTTGTCACACGGTGGCCAATGAGTTCCTCTGCAGGGCCAACAACAGGGCAGAGAGGCCGAGGCCTTCCCCTGATGTTGTCTCCTGGCTCTGGGATTCAGAGGCTTAGTGCCTCTGTGGTCTTTGGAATGTTTTGTAATTGTGTAGGTTGGACTAAGCCCGCTTGGTGAGACCTTGGGCCCATCACAAACTCTCAGCCTAACCTACCTCTCGGGGTTTGTGGTAACAATAGAACAGAGGAGAGGACGTCCCCATTGGGGGAAATGGATGGATGTAAACACATATAGTGCTACTGGCCGTACCTGCGTGTGTTTATGTACCTGTTTCCTGTCTACCCGGTCCTTCTCCCCAGAGAGGTATGTTGTTCCTCTCTACTCTGTTTTACCTGTGATGCAGGTTTGCCTGACAGTGTTTGACCCGCCAAGGTCACCCAGTGAACTTTGGTGGCAGGGCAGGGATTCGAATCTGTGTCCCCCACGTTCCTAGTCCGGCACTCTGACCGCTACACGGCCTGTGGAGCACCCTTTGCTGGACAGAGGAGACGCATCGTTGCCGTTCCACTGCAGTGGGCTCACACCAAAGCGCTGTCTAGTTCATTGGCCGCCACGGCTGGTCAGGGAGCCCACAGGCCGAACAAGAGGGCAACGGCCTTCTCCTACTAATCACCCCCGCCCACAGGGGTATCCTGCCCGTGAACGTGGAGGTTCCATTTAGCCGTCCATGGCTAATGAATGCTTGGCAAGACCCTCCCTCCATGTTCTAAAAGGGAACTCTGTCCCTGGTAGGGTTTCCGGCTCCAGGTTGGGACAAACCTGGAAATTTGGGGGGTCGAAGCCTGGGGAGAGCGGGGTTTGGAGAGGGGAGGGACGTCTGCGGGGTATAATGCCATAGAGTCCACCCTCCAGAACAGCAGTTTTCTCCAGGGAAATGGATCTCTGGGATCTGCAGCTCAGCCGTGATTCCAAAAGATCTCCGCCTGGAGGTTTTCAACCCTATTTCGTACGCTGGGGTCGGAAAACTCCCGTTTGACCATCAGTCGAGAAACGTAGCCGAGAGCAGGGGTCATTTCGTAGGAAAAGAGGTGCAGGAGCTCATTCGCGTAACACATTCGCGTAACTGATTTGCATAGGCCACACCCCCTGACATCACCGGAAGTGTGTCAGAAGGCGACACCCACCGCTTAGGCTCCACTGGACTGTTTTGGATTGCTAGCTTTTTTGTGGGGGGGACGTGCAGATCTGCCCTCGCAGAGGAGGGAGAGCTTGTACCTGAATAAAACTTGGTCTTAAAGGTGCCACTGGACTGTTTTGGATTGCTACCTATTGGGGGGGACGTGCAGATCTGTCCTCGCAGAGGAGGGAGAGCTTCTACCTCAATAAAACTTTGTCTTAAAGGTGCCACTGGACTGTTTTGGGCCGGGGGGAGCTCTGCAACTTACCTGGCTGCTTCTTGCTCTGACTGAGGGCTGCTGGGAGCAGGGGGTGGGGCTTGTTGCATGTGCCTGCCAATGTTCCCTCTAAGCCTTGTGAGCAAAAATTCTACTTCATGAGCTTCCGGCATTAAAGTTGTGAGCAAGCGATTTGGCTGCTGCATAAATGAGTTGGCTCTGGAGCTGTCCTTCCTGAGCTGAGACAAAAATGTGTGAGCCAGAGGCCAAAAAACTGTGAGCTAGCTCACACTAACTCAGCTTAGAGGGAACACTGGTGCCTGCCCCCTGGGCTCTTTACTGCCGGAGCTCCTGCAGGAAATGACCCCTGGCCGGGAGGAGGGGGTTCCTCCTCTTTGGAGGCCGCCGTGTTTTGTTTCCTAGCATCAGCTATGTGATCCTTTCCACTTGTGTGGGATTAGAGTGGACCTTGGATCTATATTTCACATTAAGAGTGTCAGGTAGAGAGCATGCCGTGTCTGGGGGAAGGGGCTGCCCGTCGTTCCGCCGAGGCCTAACCGATCTCGCGGCTGACAGCTCTCTCCGAAATGCATTTTCCTCATAGCGTCTTCCCTCCCCTTCCAGCTGAGGCGGGTATTGATTTTTATTTCACATCCCGCTCCTCGATCTAGGGATGCAGGAGACTTCCAGACACCGAATCTGACGAGCCCTGAACGTGGCAGACGCGTCGCCAACTTATTCCGTAGTGCAGGGCTCCCGTGCTAAGGGGGATCACGGCTACGGTTGCCAACCTCCAGGCGGTACCAAGGAAACAAAAAATACGCCATGAAAAAAGCAATTTCTAACAATTGTCTATAAATAAAGACTTACGCAAGCTTATTTGTCTGATGATTATTTGAAAGTTCAATACGATATCGCAATCGAAGGGAAGTGGAGCTTTCAACATATGTGCTATGAAATAAACCTGAAACAGAGACGCGTACTGGGTCAAGGGACAAAAGGCCAGCCACAGCAAAACGCAAGACAGAATATAAGTCAAACAAGGCTGCTCAACAAGGTTGGAGGGTGGATCCTAGGGCACGATATTCTGCTGAGGTACCCCCCTTTTCCAAGCCACACCTGGCTCTCCTGGCTCCACCCCCAAATCTCCAGAAATTTCTCCACCTGGAGTTAGTAACCCTAACGGCTAAAAGGTAAAGGTTCCCTTGCTCGAAAGCCAGTCGAATCAGACTCTAGAGTTGCGGTGCTCATCTCAGTTTCCAAGCCGAAGAGCCAGTGCTGTCCAAAGACATTTCCGTGGTCATGTGGCCGGCACGACTAAACACCAAGGCGCACGGAACGCTGTTACCTTCCCACCGAAGTGGTACCTTTTGATCTACTTGCAATTTCTTGCTTTCGAACTGCTAGGGTGGCAGGAGCTGGAACTAGAGACGGGAGCTCACTCCATCATGCGGCAGTTCGGGTCTTGAACTGCTGAACGACCGGCCTTCCACAGCCTGCAGTTCAGCGTCTTAACCACTTGAGCCACCACAGCTCCTTCCTACAAAGAGAAGTCGTTCCGTGATCCCTCTGCACTTCCAGGCAATTTCCCCAGCCAATTTTTTCCCACCAAGGAAACTGATCTCTGTTGCATGGAGATCAGTTGTGAAACCCCAGGAGATCTCCAGCCACCACCTGGAGGTTGGTGACCCCATTTGGTACAGAAACCGCAGACCGAGTTGGCATTTCAGGCAGCTGAAGGAAGGGTTCTCCCACTGGAAGCGCTGTACAAATATGTAACGCAGTAAAGTAAGCTCTTTAAAAAAAAAACAATTTGGTAAGATCGGAGCCGCCAAAACCTGCAGCCTACCACCCGTCCAGTTTTTCACTCTTCTTTTTTTCTTTTTCAGATCAAATTCGATAGCGACGGCGTCTGCGTCTGCTGCGAACTACAGCACCAGACCTCGGGCTGCAGCAACCTCGGCGAGACGCTGAAGCTGAACCCTCTGCAGGACTGCAACGTAGTCAGGCTCACACTCAAGGTGCAAATCCATGGCGCTGTTCGACTGGCGAATCCAATATTACCAGTTAACCCAGGGGCACCATGGGGCCCACCGACCCCTTTCCTGGTGCCCACTTAGTGTTTTTAGAAAGTGGGAGGGGCCAGTTGGGGCTTTTGCCCAGCAAGGCTTCTGATTGGCCGCTGGAGGTTTGATTGCCTGTGCAGATTTTTAAAAGTGCAGCTTTGGCAGCAGCTGCCCCCACAGCCCAGGAGCCTTCCTTGTGTGACCGAAGGTAAGCCGTAGTGGCCATTTTGTGACTGGCTCCGCCTCCAGCAGCAGCCATTTTGGAGTAGTGGTTAGGAGTGCGGACTCTAATCTGGGAGAACCGGGTTTGATTCCCCACGCCTCCACATGCAGCTGCTGGTGTGACCCTGGGTGTTACAAGTTCTCTCAGAGCTGTTCTCTCAGGGGCAGTGCTCAAAAGAACTCTCTCAGCCCCGCCTACCTCACAGGGTGTCTGTTGTGGGGAGGGGGAGGGAAAGGAGTTTGTGAGCCGCTCTGAGACTCCTTCGGGTAGTGAAGGGTGGGGTATAAATCCAATCTCCTCCTCCTCCTCCTCCTCCTCCTCCTCCATTTTGTGGCAGCTGTGTCAGAACTGAAAAGGTGCCCACAGGCTCAAAAAGGTTGGGAACCCCGGAGTTAACCGATAATTTAGTCATATTTGGGATCAAGAATGTCTTTCTCTGTGTGACCACCTTTCTTTTTTAATTGTGTGATTCATTTATCTCAAAGCGTTGCTGGATTTAGGCCCACTTCTCCCCCAGGGATGCTCACTCGATACTGTATAGCCCCGGCGGATTTGCAGACAGCCTTTTGAATTCCCACTCCCACTCGTTTACTTTAACGTCATTGGAAACGACGTTTGTTAATGCTGTTTTGGCTTCTGGAAGGGCGTTGGCTTCGTGGTGTAGCGGGCAGGGTGTCAGGCAAGGACAGGAGAGAGGCGGTTCTAATCCCCGCTCAACCATCATGCTTTGCTGGGCGAACTTACTCTCAGCCTAACTTAGGTTGCGGTCAGACGCGCCAGTTGAAGCGGAGGGGAAGAGAGGCTTTTTCCTCCGGAGGAATTTGACACACAGCTGAGAGATCCCACAGCCCCTTGTTGCTGTGGGCTCAGCCTGTCACTGTGTGATCAGACGCAACTGCGGGTGAGTCGGGGGGGGGTTGCCGTTGGTTTCCCATACGCGTTGTCACGGCAGGGCCAGGGGGCGGGTGGCAAACAGGCAAAGTCCAAATTCAGTCCGAGGTCAAGCCGAGTAAAGCAAGCAGCACGGTTCAAACAAGTCCAAATCAAGTTCCAAATGCAGTGTCAGACATACCATTAGTCAAGGTCCATAAATCACAACAAAGCCAGATAAGCGCAGAGACGAAAGCAGGGACAACGATGCAGAGTTTCAAGGAGCCGAGAGTTCAGAGCCGAGGATCAAACCGACAAGGGTTTCAGACTCCGCTTCTGCAGCCGAGCGGCTCGGGTTGCCGATGGCTGCGGGGCGCTTCCCAGATGTTGCTGTCTGATCGCGCCCTTTAGATCCGTTGGGCATTTGCGCCCATGTCGGATCTTCTGGTGCGCGTTTCTAAGGTGTTTGTGAGGATGATGTAGAAGAGAAGAGCTGTGTAATGACCTCCTTGGAGGAAAGGAGGGATAGGAAGGGGATAGAGACATTCATAGTCGTGTAACATTGCTCCTTCCGTTGACTCCGGAGTCTGGTCACAGCTTGCGGTGAGTCCGGTGGTGAATCACTGGGATGAAGCAGAGCCTGATCCTGTGCAGGTGTTTCCTGGGAGGCTCTATCCTCCTTGTTACTTAGAGACTCTTCTGCTACAGGAGCCAGTTCCTGACTGTAAGTCTCTGCTTCTGTATGTTCCTCAGGGGTTTGTGGTGCCAATTCCACGTGCTCCTGGCTGTCAGGTGCCTCATCAGGGTCATCATCAGGGGCAGGCATGACACGCGTAAACAAGGAATCGCATCTCCGCACTGAGGACCCCCTATGTGGGTATGCGATGATGCGCATACTGCGAAGAGGGGGGGGGAAATGGCACCACGCCGGAATGGCCTGATCAGACCATCCCGATGGCTTGAGACCGTGCTTCCGCGATCAGACAGGGGAAAGTCCGTCCGTGGCTGTCGCAACCCGTTTACCACCGAATTTTCTCCGGTGTCTTTTGACTCCGCTTCTGCGGCCGAGCAGCTCGGGTTGCTGACGGCTGCGGGGCACTTCCCAGATGTTGTTGTCTGATCGTGCCCTTTAGAGCCATAGGGCATTTGCGCCCATGTCGGATCTTCTGGTGCGCATTTGTAAGGTGTTTCTGAGGATGAAGTAGAAGAGAAGAGCTGTGTAACGACCTCCTTGGAGGAAAGGAGGGACAGGAAGGGGATAGGTAGAGACATTCATAGTCGTGTAACATTGCTAGCGCCCGGTAATAATTGTACATATGCACATACAAAGCTGCCTTCTGCTGAATCGGACCACGGGTCCATCAAGGAGAGTCTTGTCTAGTCAGACTGGCAGCTGCTCTCCAGGGACTCAGGCGGAGGTCTTTCCCATCACCTCCTGCCTGGTCCTTTCAACTGGAGATGCCGGGGATTGAACTTGGGACCTTCTGCATGCCAAGCAGATGCTCTACCACTGAGCCACGGTCTCAGGTCAAGGTCTTTCCCATCACCTCCTGCCTGGTCCTTTTAACTGGAGATTCTGGGGATTGAACCTGGGGCCTTCTGCATGCCAAGCAGAGGCTCTACCACTGAGCCACAGCCCCTCTTTACAGCTCTCCAGGGTCTCGGGAAGAGGTCTTTCCCATCACCTGCTGCCTCATCCTTTTAACTGGGGATGCTGGGGATTGAACCTGGGACCTTCTGCATGCCAGGCAGACGCTCTGCCACTGAGCCACAGCCCCTCTTTACAGCTCTCCAGGGACTCAGGCGGAGGTCTTTCCCATCACCTGCTGCCTGATCCTTTTAACTGGAGATGCCAGGGGTTGAGACACAGCCCATCTCCTCTAATACACGAAGCCATGAAGCTGTCTTCTACCGGATCAGACCCTCAGTTCATCAGGGTCAGTATTGTCTACTCTGACTGGCAGCCGCTCTCCAGGGTCTCAGGCAGAGGTATTTCCCATCACCTACTGCCTGGTTCTTTCAACTGGAGATGCTGGGGATTGAACCTGGGACCCTCTGCATGCCAAGCAGAGGCTCTGCCACTGAGCTATGGCTACTCTCTATGGATCTCCTGGGTCTCTGGCGGAGGTCTTTCACGTCCCCTACTGCCTGATCCTTTTAGGTGGAGATGCTGAGGATCGAACCTGTGACCTTCTGCATGCCCAGCAGACGCTCTGCCACTGAGCCACGTCCCTTCCCATGTAAAACTGAAACACGAGAAGTGGCCTTACACTGAATCAAACCATTGGTGCGCCAAGGTCAGGACTGTCTACTCAGACTGGCAGCGGCTCTCCAGGGTCTCAGGTAGAAGTCTTTCTCATCACCTCCTGGTCCTTTTATAAACTGGAGATGCCGGGGATTGAACCCTGGACCTTCTGCACACCAAGCAGATCCTTTACCGCTCTCCCCAGCGCCTCCCCAAACTGATCACAATAGCTTAGAGTTTTATTTCATTCTGTAACAGTAAACCAACCTGAGAGTTTTAGGAATCTAACTCGGGGAGGGACCACGGCTCAGTGGTGGAGGATCTGCTTTGGCTGCCGAAGGCCCCAGGTTCGATCCCCGCCACCTCCTGTCAAAGGCATCAGGTAGGAGGTGACGTGCTGGCAATCACAGGTGACCTCGACAGACCCATAGTCGGATTTGGGTGAAGAGTTTCCGTGTGTCTTGGCGTTTCCATGCAGCTCTCTATTTTTGTTCCGGTCCTTTAAACATTGGACTACTAGTTGCTCTGTCAGTTGGCTGAGCGTTTTCTGATAGGTCAAGCAGCCCAGCCCTAGCTCTGCCTAATGGCTCCGGAGAATCCCAATGGATCAGGCAGAGTGCAAACTGCGTGGCTGGCAGCTTTCTGTCTGGCTCATTCTGACCAAGAGGATCAGGAGAGGAGACTGAAACCGATTCTTAAAGATTCGCTTTACGCTTGTTCGTACAGGTATCGTGTTTCGGCTCGTGGTTCTGTCGGAGACGTCGGCTTTTACACATCCGACAACAGTCGCGCCCACCTTTCATAATTTTAATTAGGGATTGCGGACGGCGGCTTGGAGGAAAAACGGCTCTTGTGCGTGCTCGGTTTGATGCGGCCGGAAAAAGGGAGTGACGGAGATGAGCAAGGATACAGCAGGTGACTGACACCATTATCATGGAGTGGTGCCCGCTCAGTCAGTCCGCTAAAATGGGATGCAGAAACTAAAGGAGTGAGCATGGTGTTGTGGTTAGGGCCAGGCTTGGGCCAGGGAGCCCCGGGTTCAAATCACCATTCTGTTAGGCATTTTGCTGGGTGATTCGTGTCCCGTCGCTGTCTCTCAGCCTTGCCTATCTTGTCGGGTGGTTCTGAGGATGGAAAGGAGGAGAGGAATGCTATGGAAGCTCCCCTGAGCTCCTTGAAGGGAGGGCAGGATTAAAAAGAAGTGCACAATATGAATGCATAATATGAATTACTTCCCACTCCCTACCAAGAGAGGGCCACGGTGGCTCAGAGGTTAAGATGCGGAGCTGCAGACTGGAAGATCGGTAGCTCGGCAGTTCGAGACCGAAGTGCCGCGTGACGGAGTGAGCTTCTGTCTCTGGCCCCAGCTCCTGACAACCTAGCAGTTCGAAAGCAAGAAATTGCAAGTGGATAAATAGGTACCGCTTCGGTGGGAAGGTAACAGTGTTCCGTGCACCTCGGTGTTTAGTCATGCTGGCCACATGACCATGGGAAAAGTCTTTGGACAGCACTGACTCTTTGGCTTGGAAACGGAGGTGAGTACTGCCCCCTAGAGTCACATTCGACTAGCTTTTGAGCAAGGGAAACCTTTACCTTTACCTTTTACCCTACCAAGAATGCCAGTTCAAGAGTGAGACCCCAACTTTACAGGGAGTGTGTTGGAGCTCAGTTATGTTTCTATCAATGGGATCCTGTGTTATCCTTCACCAACCACCTTGCCAAGTAGATTAAGCCAACTGAGGTGGGTGGGGGGGACTCGAACTCAGCTCTCGTCTTCTGATGCTCCAGCCTCTGCCACGGCGGGGGGATCCCCAACATTTTTTAACCCGCCGACACCTTAGAAAGTTTGACACAGTGTGGTGAGCATGGTCACAAAATGGCAGCTGCCAGAAGTGGGGCCAGCCACAAAATGGCTGCCACAGCTTACCTTCAATCACACCGCCAAGATTTTTGCTGAAGCAACATTCTAAAAAACCTGTGCTGCCAATCAAGTCTCCCGGACAAAAGCCCCACCAGCTTTCTAAGAACTCTTGGTGGGCACCAGGAAAAGTGTAGGAGGGAACCTTGGTGCCCGTGTGCACCATGTTGGAGACCCCCCTGCTCTACCAGAAAAGAAAGAGGAAAGAAAAAGCTCCAACCCAGAAGAACCAGGTTGATCTGGCCTCCATGCCGCGTGGGCACATTAATTTCTGAACTTCCGTTGTCACCTTTTTCCGCATGGGGATACTCCTCCTGAACATGCAAGGATCTACCGAATGCACATCATCACTGACAAAAGTTTTTACATTCGTGCTACAGACTGAGTTAATCGGAAGCTGGTTCAGGTCTTCCGGGAGAGAAATTCCCTTGGCTGCGACCGAATTAAGTCTGTGCGAGTGTCTCGGGGGGCAATCCGGGGACTTAGACAACGAGACAACTCTGTTTCTTCTCGCTCCTTCCCGAAGAAAAAACTCTTGCAGGTGTCCCGGAATTTGAAATATCGAGTCAACCTTTGCGTATCTTCTCAAATATCTCAGAGAGCTGTTATCTTAGCCCTTGTCTCTTCATACCCGTGTAGAAATGTCAGACGTACAAAGTGCACTTTTAAATTCTTGCGTAGAAGAGGGAATAGGATTAGAGTCCGCTTTTCTCGGTCGTGCGTGACAAGCAAAACTCAGACTTCTGTTCCGGTCATCCCTCCAATGTGCAGAAAGTTTCTGGGTCAGCAAACCCACTTCATACTGCTGTAGTACCATGGCAATTTCAACTTCCTGCACTTCCAAGAAATACAACTGGCAGGGCCAGATTAACCCTCGTGTCAATGATACTCTAGAGTAGGACCCTGATTGCGCGGCAGTGGTGCGAGTGAGAAAACCGCTTTATAATCCTGCAGATCAGAGAGACTGAACCTGCTGGTGCTAGATCATGTCCCTCCCCCGCCCCCCAGGTGATATTGTGTTGGTTTTTTATGCACAACCTCCTCAAACAAGCCAGGCATCACTGCCACTGGGAACCGAGAAATCTGAACGGCAGAGAGGTGCCAATTGTAGCTCACACGAAAGGATGTCGGACAGCAGCCAAGCGAGTCGCTCTTCATAGTGTAACCCGGACAGACTGACCGGTTCCCCCATCTCTCTTTTTGCAGATGTTTTAATAATAGAATTCGATTTGTCCTGCCCTGGGTGGCCCAGGTGAGCCTGAGCTCATCAGATCTCGGAATCTAAGCGGGGCCGGCCCTGGTTAGTATTTGGATGAGAGACTTCCAAGGACTACCAGGGCGACACA
>NW_015171524.1:392864-411951 GCF_001447785.1 Gekko japonicus | reverse complement strand
CCACCTCTGAATGTCTCTTGCCTTGACCTGGGTGGCCCAGGCGAGCCCAAGCTCATTAGATCTTGGGAGTTAAGCAGGGTCAGCCCTGGTCAATATTTGGATGGGAGACCACCAAGGAAGTCCAGGGTTGCTACGCAGAGGCAGGCAATGGCAAACCAGCTCTGAATGTCTCTTGCCTTGACCTGGGTGGCCCAGGCGAGACTGATCTCGTCAGATCTCGGGAGCTAAGCAAGGTCAGCCCTGGTCAATATTTGGATGGGAGACCACCAAGGAAGTCCAGGGTTGCTACGCAGATGCAGGCAATGGCAAACTGCCAACCCAACCGCTGCATTGGGTTTGGTTGCCATGGGTGCTGAGGGGAAGCCTGGAATGTTCATGTCCTGGGCCCTGGCTCTGCTGAGGCTGACTATTCCTCAGATGAGGAAGAGGCATGGAGCATCCCAGCCTCCTCTGGAGTCAGCCCCGAAGAGGAACCCCTGCCAGCACCTGAGGGAGAAGCGGCCCCAGCAGCTGCACAGGAGGAGCAGCAAGGCGAAGAGACTGAGCTGCAGCCAGAGGGAGAGACTGATCCAGAGCCTGGCCCAGCACCCCCAGTTGGAGACACCCCGCGGCCAGAGTTCCCACCTAGCTCACTTGAGTGTCCCAGACGCAGGGTACGCCAGCGTCTGAATGTGCAAGAGGGAAGAAGTGCCAGACCTCAGCAGTTTCACAGGCAACGTGAGGGGCTGTGAGTCATTGCAGACTGAATCCCAGGGAAGGGAGGACCTGATCATAAACACCTCCGCTCACCTGCCTCGGCGCGGAATGAACCCTGCGTGGTCAGACATGATTCTGGCCATCAACCTCCACTCCTCACTCCTGAAACCTCTGACTGATTTCCCGGCTTCCTGGCCTTCGGCTCTGTTTCTAGGCCTGCTTTTGGACTGCGTATCCAGCTTCAGTGAAGGGTATCCATGGCGACCGGCTGGACCCAGCACAGTTAACTTTCGTTTTCTGCTGGCGTGACTGGTTGCTCTTCCCTATCCCGCTGGTCTTAGAGATGTGACCTTGAGTTCCTGTTATCAGCTTTCCCCTGGGAAGATGGGGCCGTTATATTCTGGCGGGCTCTTTACTTAGTTTGATTGGCTCTGAGCCATTAGAACGTTAGGCGGGCTTGGTATAATCACTTTGGTTAGTTCTAACACAAAACGTTAGGAGTCTGGATACCTTCAATGTCTCAATAAACTTTTGTTCTTCTGGATGACAGTTGCTGGGAACTGATCGCTCCAGGGTTCTGACACAAGCCACCTTGGTCAGTCCTTTGCCTTAAAAACCCTATGGGGTCTCCATCGGTCAGCTGAGACTTTACTTCCCTTTCCACCACCCCATATAGATCTGCATCTGCAAGTTGGAGGGTGGGGGGAAGGATTGGGAGGGCATGAACGGTCTTACATCAAAGCACATGGCAAAATCCACGGCGACGGCGTTTCTAAGGAGAGCCGTTCAGCTGTTGCCCATGGCATTTTCTGTACTTATTTTATCGATTTATGGAGTGTCTTATCTCACCATTAATTGGCCTTCCGAGAACTCGACGTTGCAATGAGCGAGGCGACCTGGGGCTCAAAATCCTTGGCCGCAGCATCAAAAAAGACAATAATCTGGCACGCGTCTTACTGGCTCGTGAACTACAGAAGAGCTACAGCTACACAATTTTTAAACAGCTGGCCGGACTTTATTAGTTCTGGACCATGCAAGCTTTTGAGCCGGCATCAAACTGAATCAGAATGAACAGTAAAAGATAAAACGCTTCCCAGTAAATAAAGAACTAATGGATTCCTTCAGTGATTTTTCAGACTGTGCTCTGGGAAACCATAGAGTTCCTCCAAAGTTTACTAAGGAATCATCAGTGAGGAGAAGATCAGAACTGGGACGCAGCCTGGTATGGCTGGCTGGGCAGAAAAAACCTGGGATTCAGTTCTAACTAGGGCCATGAAGCTCAGTGGACTGGCCTTGGCCTTGCTTATTTCCACCGGACCTACCTTACAGGATTGCTGTGCGATGATAAAATGGGATAATCCCCGTTCATGTACGCTTTGAGGAATGGTGACAGATAAATGTGAGGAATGAATGATGGACATACTTACACAAAAAAGGGACCAGCTGTCTCCTGCAACTTTACAGTTACAGGAAAGTGCTGAACAAAATTCAAGTCTAGTAGAACCTTCTTCCTAACTTCTTGACAGAGTGGTTCCTCAGTGGAACAGGCTTCCTCAGGAGGTGGTGAGCGCTCCTTCTTTGGAGGTTTTTAAACAGGGGCCAGGTGGCCGTCTGACAGCAGTGCTGATTGTGTGAATGTAGGCAGATCGTGAGAGGGATGGCAGGAAGGGTTGCCTCAGTGCTTAGTTCTCGTGACCCTTTCTTACATGTCCAGGGAAATGCTGACCGCCACTTTGGGGTCAGGAAGTAATTTTTCTCCAGGCCAATTCGGCTGGAGATCCTGGATGTTTTTTGCCATCTTCTGGGCATGGTGCAGGGGGTCACTGGGGGTGTGGGGGAGGTATTTGTGAATTTCCTGCATCCTGCAGGGGGTTGGACTAGATGAACCTGGAGGTCCCTTTCAACTCTAGGATTCTATGACTTGGATGGGCCACGCTGGCCTGATCTCATCAGATCTTGGAAGCTAAGCAGGAGCTGCTTAGTATTTGGATGGGAGGCCACCAAGGAAGTCCAGGGTTGCTATGCAGAGGCAGGCAATGGCAAACCACCTCTGGACACCTTTTGCCTTGGAAAATCCTGCAAGGCCTCCAACAGTCAGCGGCAGCTTGATGGCACTTTCCACCATTTATAAGTTGGCCTGAGTCCACACCCATGGAGAAAAACCAGATATTTTCCAAAAAAATCACATAAATGAACAAGTTAGATACAGCAGCATCTTGGTATGTGCTCCAGGATCTTCAGCACCAAGTTCCACGGGAGGGATTTTTTAGCAGGTGACGCTAAACGTTTTTGAACATCACTGGAACCACGTATGGTTCGGAATACCGTCTGTGGGAATTTTGTCTGGACCACGCCTGTTGGAAACGGGGACTTTTGTGGAGCTCCCGTTCATTTCATTGGCTGGATCAAGAGAACCCCTAAGTAGAAGAGAGATCAAGACGGGTAGCCATGTTAGTTTGTCCATAGCAGTAGAAAAGAGCAAGTGTTCAGGAGCACCTTAAGAAGAAGAAGAAGAGGAGGAGGAGATTGGATTTATACCCCATCCTTCACGAAGGTGTCTCAGAGCAGCTTACAAACTCCTTTCCCTTCCCCTCCCCACAACAGACACCCTTGTGAGGTAGGTGGGGCTGAGAGAGCTCTTGACAGAAACTGTTCTTTTTCAAGGACAGCTCTGACAGAACTACGGCTTGCCCAAGGTCATCCAGCCAGGTGCGAGTGAAGGAGTGGGGAATCAAACCCGATTCTCCCAGATTAGAGTCCGCGCCCTTAACCACTACACCAAACTGGCTTAAGGACTAACATTTGCGGCAGGGTATGTATGAGCTTTGGTGAGTCACTGCTCACTTCTTCGGATACCGCTAGAATGTGAGTCCGTCTGTCTGAAATCGCTTCACTCTCCAAGATACAGGGATAGATGGACTCATAGACCGATTCCCCACAAGCAGCTGTGCCGCCCTTGCTCTTCCGTTTGCCCCAGTTGTATTGCTCAATTTCACACTATTGTATTCGCTGTGGCCACAGCTCCCACAGCTCCCCCCGATTCCCCCCGCGTCTTCTCAGTCTCAAAAAACAAGGATCGAGAAGACGTGGGGGAAATCGAGGGGAGCTGCAGATCAAAATGCGGCCTCACAGTGAATAGTGTAAAATTGGCCAATGCAAGCAGGTGAAACAGAAAAGCAAGGGCAGCACAACTGCTTGTGTGGAATCGGTCATATTCCAGCCGTAGAAGAGTCCAGTAGCACCCTAAAGACTCACAAAATACGTGCTCACTTCTTCAGATACTGGACTCTTGCTCTTCCCTAACTAGAAGGTTCCCCTTCTTTCCTTGAGGCTACGAAATTTCAGTAGAGCTAATTATAGGGGAAACGAATGAAATTGCTGCTACGAAATTTCAGTATAGCTAATTATAGGGGAAACGAATGAAATTGCTTTTCCGTGCAGCTCGAAAGTTTATTTAAAAACAATGTGTATAGGTATTTTACTATGTTAAAAAAAAAACCCTCCCTAAATGTTAACTTTTCTAACTGCTCGGAGACCTTTTTGTATCATTAAGCTTTGAGATAAAATGTTTTCCCCCTCCCGTTTTTTTTTTTTTTTTTAAAGCTTTGTTAAAAGGGAAAGGGTCCCTAGAGGAACTATTAACAGCGCTGCGTCAAAATTATATTATGGAATGACTCCAGAATTTCCTAGATATTAAGTAAAATAAATGCTTTAATTTGGGTCCTTTGTTATTTCTCCCGCTGTTAACGCTCTTTCATTATCTCAATCTGGGATTGCTCCAAGCCTGAGATTGCCAATTGGCGCTCTGTGCTCTGAATCTGACCCCTCTAACGATTTTGTTTCATTTAGTTCATTTGTATCCTTTCTCCCCAACGGAGGAGAGCAGCCTACATTGTTCTCCTCCCCTCCATTTTATTCTCACAACAACCCTGTGAGGTAGGTTAATCTGGGAGAGTTTGACTGGCCCAAGGTCACCCAGCAAGCTTCCATGGCACGAGAGGGGATTCGAACCTGAGTCCAGCTCTCTCTCTCTCCCTCTCTCGTACACTTGGCAGTTAAGAACATAAGAAAACCTAAGAGAAGCCAGTGCTGGATCAGGCCAGTGGCCCATCCAGTCCAACACTCTGTGTCACACAGTGGCCAGAAATACCAGGTGCCCTCAGGAGGTCCAGCAGTGGGGCCAGGACACTAGAAGCCCTCCCACTGTTGCCCCCCCCCAAGCACCAAGAACACAGAGCATCCCTTGCCCCAGACCGAGAGTTCCTATCTATACCTTGTGGCTAATAGCCACTGATGAACCTCTGCTCCACATGGTCCTTTCCACACTAGACCTTAAATCCTGGTTCAGCCCTGTCCCCAAACTTACATTCTACACTACACGTGAGTTCACCCCTGTAATTGTCTCGGGGTATTTTTTTTGTTTCCACATTACATTGAGGTCACCCCAGTTTTGCCCCGCACTTGTCCCAGGATAAACAGGTGTTGTTATAACCAGGGATAAATGCAAGTTATTGTGTCACGAGTTGAACTGTGATAAAACCAGGGATGAGATCTAATTCCCTCTTGAAGCCGTCCATGCTTGTAGCTGCCACCACCTCTTGTGCCAGTGAATTCCATGTGTGAATCACTCTTTGGGTGAAGAAGGACTTCCTTTTATCTGTTCTAACCCGACCGCTCAGCAATTTCATGGAGTGTCCACGAGTTCTTGTACTGTTGGTCCCACCCTCTCATCAGTTAGATGTAGAATCTCTTTGGCCATTGCTTGCCCTCAGTTTTCATCTTATGTAAGACCTCTCCTTGGCTGTTGCTTACATAGGACCTCTCTTTGGCCATCGCTTGCCTTCTGTTCCATCCTATATAGGACCTCTCTTCATCTCTCTCTTACCTGAAATTGGAGCTGTAACAAGTTAAACTTTTTTGAAGTTAATCTGTTCACAGGAAGTTCAATGTCCCTGCGTGAATGTACTATGTAAGATGTGCTTCTATTTTTGTAAGTAAAAAAAAAATCTCTCTCTTGTTACCATTGGGGCCAGATCATCTTTGTAATTTGTTTGAATAGCATTTCCCCCTTAACTAGGAAACGAGGAGGATCGGGGACAGAATCATCGAATCATCGAATGTTAGAGTTGGAAGGGATCTTGCAGGTCATCTAGTCCAACCCCCTGCACTTTGCAGGAGCGTAGCTGAAAGATAGCCCTACAACATACCCGAAAGATGGTTGTCCAGACTCCGCTTGAAAACTTCCACGCTTGAAAAGAGGGGGGATACTGCATAAAGCTTCTGTGTTTCCAAGGCAAATGATATATATATTTTACACTTAGCCCAATAGCGGCACCCCAAGATACAATCTCAGCTACCTTTAGGCTGCCGAAGTCAGTAATATGTGCATCAAAACCTTTCAGGAGCTCTTCACTCTGCTTTGGAGAGAGTCCCTTACCGGGTAGTTGAAGGAACGTACTGTCCATTTGGGTGTCTGTTTCCTTCAGCACCGACCAGAGGGGTCGCCTTCATTTAAAATCTTGATCCCTTTTTAAAAAGCACAGCCGTCCTTGAGTTTCCCAAGTAAGAAGGAGTGTGTGGAGAGCAATTTCATGGGTGAAAAGGCTTTATTGTTCATTATCTTCTCTTCCCCAGGTTATTGTGGGTATATAAGCAATGGTGCGCTGTAATTGAAGTCAATCAAGGGTAAAAGAAGTCTTCTTTTACCGCGTCGCCAAACCAGGCAGGGATTCCAGCCTTCCGTTGGCAGTGATGTTAGGGGGTTGCGTTTGGGATGATCGATTACAAGAATGTCAATCAGCATTGGGCACCCACTAACGTTCCCCTTTCCATGTTTGCCGAATGAACCTCGCAAAGTTCAAGGGAATTGGAAATTGCTTTCGGAGAAGAGTGGTGAATCTTGTTTCTCTGTCGGGAGCCAATCTGTTATGCATGGAAGTCTGGTGTAATGTCTTCCCATCGAGTCGGTAGTGTTTTCTCGGAGTCGGCCATGTTGGTATCGCTGTAGAGCTCGGAATTTAATTTTGAGTCAGTCAGTTCTTCCAGAGATGAAGAAGAAAAAGAGATTGGATTTATACCACACCTTTTACTACCCAAAGGAGCTTCAGGGCAGCTTACAATCTCCTTTCCCTTCCTCTCCCCAAAACAGACAACCTGAGAGGTAGGTGGGGCTGAGAGAGTTCTTTCATGGACTGCTCTTGAGAGAACAGCTCTGAGAGAACTTGTGAGTGACTCAAGGTCACGCCAGCAGCTGCATGTGGAGGAGTGGGGCATCAAACCCGGTTCTCCCGGATTAGATTCCATGCTCCTAACCACGACACCAAACTGGAAATGGCGACTGGCAGCTGGGATAGACCTGCGCACCACGCTCCAATGACAAATTGGTTAGTGTGCATCATCAGTTCCAGAGGTAAAGTGGTACAGTGGTGTGTAGTGGTTAGAGCAGAATGGTGGGTCAACTGTCAGACTAGGGTGGGGAAGACCCAGGTTCAAATCCCCATTCACTGAGTGACTTTGGGCCTTTCTCTCAGCCGTTCCTGCCTCACAGGGTTGTTAGGATGAAGTGGAAGAGGGGGGAACAATTTATGCTGAGAGGAGCAGGGCTCGTTCCTGATTTGGGGAAGCTGGGCGGAGAGTGCCCCGGGTTTGAGAGACAGTTTGGTGTCGTGGTTAAGTGCGCGGAAGAGGGTGGGAAGTGGTTGTGTGTGTGTGTGTGTGTGTGTGTGAGAGAGAGATCAGTGCCTCTTATGACAACGTCTGGTGACTGACCCCTACTGGGGGCCTGGAGGATATTCAGAAAGGTGTCTCTATAAAGCCTTCCCCCATCTCCCTACTGCTAGTATTCCTTGGAGGTCTCCCATTCAGGTACCTGCCCGAGTCAACCCTGCTTAGCTTCTGAGATCTGACAAGATTGGCTTTACCTGGGCTATCCAGGGCAGGGCGCCTGCTAGAGCTTCTGTTTGGCCGTCCAGATAAAAAGACATCCTATTAGACGGAGGTCCGGCCTGAGATGTTGAGGAGTTACTATTAAAGTTACATAGAACTTCACTTGGTGGCAGTTCGTAGTTAGTTACGCCTCGGGCGGCAGCCATTTTGTGATTGCGCCGACCTGTGATGGCGGCCGTTTTGGGTGGCTGTGTCCACCAGCCTGTGTTGGAATTCCAAAGGTGCCTGCAGGCTCGAAAGGGGACGGGCCCCTGCTGTAGGGGTTTCACAGAGCAGAGGCGATTTGCCACTGCCGTCTTTGTGGAGCAACGCGAGACTTCCTTGGTAGTCACCCATCCAAGCACCAACCAGGGCTGACCCTGCTTAGCTTCTGAGATGATTGGGCTAGCCTGGGCTATCCAGGTCAGGGCAGATGAAAAGAGGTGGTCTGCCATGGCCTGCCTCTGCAGAGCGACCCTGGACTTCCTTGGCGGTCTGCCCATCCAAGTCCTAACCAGGGCCGACCCTCCTTAGCTTCCGAGAGCTGATGAAATTAGACTAGCCTGGGCCATCCAGGTCAAGGCAAGAGACGCTCAGAGGTGGTTGGCCATTGCCTGCCTCTGTGTAGCAACCCCACATTTCCTTAGTGGCCTGCCCTCCAAGTGCTCACCAGGGCCAACCCTGCTTAGCTTCCGAGATCTGACAAGATCCAGCTAGCCTGGGCCATTCAGGTCAGGGTAGACAGACAGAGGTGGTTGGCCATTTCCTGCCTCTGCATAGCAACCCTGGACTTCCTCGGGGGTCTCCCATCCAAGTGCTAACCAGGGCCAACCCTGCTTAGCTTCCGAGATCTCATGGGATTAGGCTAGCCTGTGCCGTCCAGGAAGTTGAGGCAGAAGCAGGCAATGGTTCTGTTCATCTCTTGCCTTGAAAACCCTACAAGGTCACCTGAAGGCATCAGATCTCAGAAGCCAAGCAGGATCAGACCAGAGTTGCAGAGGCAGGCAATGGCAAACCACCTTGCCTCGAAAGCTCTGTAGGGTCGCCATAAGTTCCACTCCCAAGTTATTACCCAGGGCATCGAATTAACTTAGAATAATAAAATCACAGAGTTGGAAGGGGCCATACAGGCCATCTAGTCCAACCCCCTGCTCAATGCAGGATCAGCCTAGAGCAGGGGTGTCAAACTCATTTGTTATGAGGGCCAGATTGGACAGAAATGAGACCTTGTTGGGCCGGGCCATGTCATAAAATGTAATGCCAGGTAGCGGAGAGATAAACTTTATAAAGGGCACAAACACAAAGGTTGGGTTTTTTTTAACTTAAAATAGAAACATGCCAAAAACATGAGCACTCTTGCAATATTTTCTTTATTTAACAGTGTCTGATAACCGACACCTCTCGCTCTGAATTACTGCATCAAAATGTCTGTGCCGTTGCAATCTTGAGTATGCTGTTCAGGTGTGTATCTGTAAGCTGCAAACCTACGATGACGCAGCAGCAGAACTGGAAGAAGAAGCAGAAGACAGCCAGTTCCACTGTGGGCCTGATAGAAGCCATCTGGGGGCTGGATCTGGCCCCCGGGCCGCATGTTTGACACCCCTGGCCTAGAGCATTCCTGACACGCATTTGTCCCGCCGCTGCTCGAAGACCGCCAGGGAGGGGGAGCTCACCACCTGTCTTGGAAAGCTGATAAGACTTGAGGCAGTCTTCTGTTCAACTCCCCGGTGGGTACCCCGTCTCCTAATATCCCCTCGACACACGAACGTCACTCATCCCTTTGATTTACATTTTGGAAACAAGGATTCCAAGCGCGAGAAGTCTGCGTGTGCGTAACAGAGCCCTGGGGACAAGACATCAGTTTATAAGACTGACCTTTTGGATCGGAGCGTGCTTCTTTAATATTTATGAAATGGCATCCAAATTAATTCCCCACACACACACCATTCAGGGCTTGCTAGAGTTGTGTTGCCAGAAGAATCAAATAGTTCTGCCGATTACTGTAATTTCCCGAGATTACAGAGAATCTTCATCTACCGAAACTCGGAAAGGAGTCCCTTTGAAGAGAAGTAAACATGTTTTGAATGATCAGATCCTGGCTGGCTGTCAGATGCCTGACGGAGCCATGGAGTGTGTGCGTTTTTCTTTTCTTTTTGTTAAAAATCGACGGGGCCACGTTTGAAGGGTTGCGGAAGAATGACACAGGCAATATTAAGCTGTCATTTTTGCCGAAGAGACATTGTTATCGTGCAGTTGGGTTTAGGTGAACGATAGGCAGGGCTCACCGGGCAGAAAACACGACTTCTGTCGGTTTAGAGTTTCCAGGAGTGCAAAAGACATCTTTGGGAATTTTTTTTAAAAATTATTATTATCGCTTGCCAAAGCCTCTCTCTGAAGCGTTTAACCTCGCCGAGATATGGGCTAATTTTAGCTTCATTTTTATAGGTTTCAGTTTGGAGGCCATTTCTGCGGCATTTCTGGGTTCTTTGTGGAGGCTGCGGCTGCGGCTTGGAAAGCGCTGCCAAATTCCATTTTTGTAATGATGGCAAAGAATGGGGGGGGGGGAATGAAAGATGTTGTAATGTGATTGTTATCGTTTTTTAGAAGTACCAGTAGTGTAGTACCAGTTTGGTGTAGTGGTTAAGTGCGTGGACAAATCTGAGAGAACCGGGTTTGATTCCCCACTCCTCCACTCGCAGCTGCTGGATGACCTTGGGCAAGCCATAGTTCTCTCAGAGCTGTTCTCTCAAGGGCAGTTTCTGTCAGAGCTCTCTCAGCCCCCATCGACCTCACAGGGAGTCTGTTGTGGGGAGGGGAAGGGAAAGGAGTTTGTAAGCCGCTATGACACCCTTTGGGTAGTGAAGGGCAGGGTATAAATCCAATCTCTTCTCCTTCTTTTACCTCACAGGGTGTCTGTTGCGGGGAGGGGAAGGGAAAGGAGTTTGTAAGTCGCTCTGAGACTCCTTTGGGTAGTGAAGGGCGGGGTATAAATCCAATCTCCTTCTTTTACCTCACAGGGTGTCTGTTGTGGGGAGGGGAAGGGAAAGGAGTTTGTAAGCCACTGTGAGACTCCTTTGGGTAGGGAAGGGAAGGGTATAAATCCAATCTCTTCTTCTTCTTCAAGAACAGTTCTATCAAGAGCTCTCTCAGCCCCACCTACCTCACAGGGTCTCTGTTGTGGGGAAAGGGAAGGGAAAGGAGTTCGTTAGCCGCTCTGAGACTCTGAGTGAAGGGCGGGGTATAAATCCAATCTCCTCCTCCTCTTCTTCTTCTAGTATTGGCAGCTGTTAGCCAGCCACAGATTGGCATCTGGGGTCTGGTCGCTCTGTTGTGACTTTATCTATGTGGCCTACTTCTCTGTGTTGAAACGGTGCAGTCCTATAAATTATTCCATTGTACGTACATTGAAGTCACTGGGCTTGCACTGGAGTGACATTGGCCCAATCAGCATTTAGCATTTGCTCGGTTGTTTTACCAAACCCACCCTGGAACAGAAAACGATGCAGTTCAAAACCACATTCAACTACCCCAGGCCAACACCCGTACTGACGGCAGAGTCACCCCCGAATGGCCATAAAACAGCCATAAATCGATGCAGACAGCCACCATTAAACCAGAGATCAAACAAAGTGAAAGCGGCATGCAGTCTGGACGCTGCCATCAAATGCGACACTCAGTCAAAGTGAAAATGGCATGCCATGTAGATGGGAATTTCTGTTCCAGTGTGGGTTTGGTATAACAGCAGAGCAAACGCTAGATGCAGACTGGGCCTGTGTATCAGACCACACTAGGGATGCCGGCTTCCAGGTGGGACCTGGGGATCCACTCGAATCACAGCTCATCTCCAGACTGCATGGATCGGTTCCCCTGGAGAAAATGGCTGCTCTGGAGGGTGGACTCTGTGGCATTGTGCCCCACTGAGGTCCCTGTCCTCCCCAGGCTCCATCCCCAAATCTCCAGGAGTTTCCCAACCTGGATCTGACAAACCTACCCCCTCATCCCCTGCCGGTGGATTGGGGGGACACAGCAACCATAGATCCCAATGTTAATGACCGGCCCAAGCAGTCACCCCTCAAGCCTTGCTTGCAGGGAAGGGCGGCCTCAAAATCGATTTAATAAATAAAATGAATAAAAGAAGCTTCACGGCTGAGCAGAGTTTCGAACTCGGGTCTCTCCAGTTGAAGCCTGGCCTTCCGGCCACTGTGCCGTACTTGGCTCAGCTACTGAAAAGCTGTCGTGCTTCGGACAGGTTAAAATGATTGGCATGTTTCTGGCCACCTGACGCTTCTTAAGAGTCCTTACAGATGTCCGTAAGTGGCATAGGTTTTACTCAGGGGTCATTTCGTAGAAAAAGAGGTGCAGGGGCTCATTAGCATAACTCATTAGCATAACTTATTTGCATAGACCACACCCCCTGACATCACCGGAAGTGTGTCAGAAGGCAACACCCACCGCTCAGGCGCCACTGGACTGTTTTGGATTGCTAACTATGGGGGGGGGAAGGGAACACGTAGATCTGCCCTCACGGAGGAGGGAGAGCTTGTACCTGAAGGCGGGCCGGGGGGGTGCTCTGCAACTTACTTGGCTGCTTCTTGCTCCTCATGGCCCAACTGAGGGCTGCTGGGAGCAGGGGGTGGGGCTTGTTGCATGTGCCCGCCCCCTGGGCTCCTTACTGCCGGAGCTCTGCTCCTGTGCGCTCCCGCAGGAAATGACCCCTGGTTTTACTTCTAGTCATAGATTCATAGAATGGAATCCTAGAATCACAGAGTTGGGAGGAGCCATCCGGGCCCTCTAGTCCCGCCCCCTGCTCAATGCAGGATCAGCCTAGAGCATCCCTGACGAGTGTTTGTCCAGCCGCTGCTTAAAGGCTAGCCAAAAAAACAAAAATAACTGTGTACAGAAATATCAAAAGTATATGCGAAATACTTTCTATATAAAGTGTCACAAGGAACTTATCATTACAACAGTATTATGGCCGTTACTCTCTTCGGATAATGTAAACCACTCAGTACATAAAAACAGTCCGAAGTAATCCAAAATAAACAGAAGTGCTGCAGATAGAGACCATTAGGACGTAGACTGGAGAAGACCCTGATGCTGGGAAAGATTGAAGGTCAAAGAAGACGGGGACGGCAAAGGATGAGATGGCTAGACAGTGTCATAGATGCAACAAACATGAAATTGAGCCAACTTCAGAGGACGGCGGAAGACCGGAAGGCCTGGCGTGATCTGGTCCATGGGGTCGCGGAGAGTCGGACTCGACGGTGCGACTGTACAACAACAAAAAGGACGTAGACACTCTCTCAGCCCCGATGTCCTCAGAGATCAGTTCTCATCACACTCGTGTCGTAAGATGTCGGTTCAAGGCTTGCCGCTACGCGGTGCCGGCTTTCTAATTGTGTTTCGCACAAGGCTTCTTCAAGAGCCAAGCCAAGAGTCTCCCAGTTTACTTTAGAATAATGCTTTCAACGGAGACCTCGGTCTCCCATGTCAACAGTAAAGATAGACTGTCAAAAAGTTTCCCCTAAGATCCAGTCCACCGTTAATTTCAATACATTATCGTGCGTCCTCTCCTCTGCTGCCAACAGGAACAGCTCCCTGCCCTCCTCTAAGGGACACCCCTTCAGATACTTAGAGAACGCAGTCCTGCCCCCCCCACCTCCTCTTCTCCAGACTGAACCTTCCCAAGTACCTCAGCCTTTCCTCATAGGGCTTCTTGGTCTCCAGGCCCTTGATCATCCTCGTTGTTCACCCCTTTGCTTGAACCCATGAAGCTGCCTAATATGGAATCAGACCCTTGGTTCATCAAACGGCCTCAGTCTTTCCTCATAGGGCTTCTTAGTCTCCAGGCCTCCAATCGTCGTTGTTTGCCCCTTTGCTTGAACCCATGAAGCTGCCTGATACGGAATCAGACCCTTGGTCAATCAAAGGTCCTTTCCGCACTAGACCTTAAATCCTGGTTCAGCCCTGTCCCCGAACTTACATTCTACACAACACGCGAGTTCACCCCTGTAAGTATCTCGGGGTATTTTTTGTTTCCACATTAGATTGACGTCACCCTGGTTCCGCCCCACAGTTGTCCTGGGATAAACGGATGCTGTTATAACCAGGGATAAATGCAAGGTATTGTGTCACGAGTTGAACTCTGATAAAACCAGGGACGAGATCCAAGTGCGGAAAGGACCAAAGTCAGTCTTGACTGCTGAGACTGTCAGTGTATCAGGCTGGGGTCCTTTTTCACCTGCTGCCTGGGCCTTTTTAACTGGACCTTCTGCACGCCAAGCAGAGGCTCTACCACTGAGCCACAGCCCCTCTTTACAGTTCTCCAGGGTCTCAGGCGGAGGTCTTTCACATCACCTCCTGCCTGGTCCTTTTCATTGGAGATGCCGGGGACTGAACCTGGGACCTTCTGCACGCCAAGCAGAGGCCCTGCCACTGAGCCACAGACCTCCCAGCTTGAGGCCTGGGGAAGAGGGCAAATTCGGCACACAAGCACGTCTCGGCGGTTGAATTTCTCTTGGATCCGTCACCGTGTTAGTTTGCCAGTTAGCATTTAGGGAGGGGTGTGTGTGTAAGGACCCAGGGCGGCGTGTTTTCTCTTACACCCGGGGGGGGGGGATTTGGCAATAAGATTCTTTTCTTTGTTTTAGGGAGTTCTTAATTTCTAAAGAGCCCCAGTGGTTTCCTGTAATTTGGCGACTGCAGCCTCTAAAACCCTTGATGGGCTCCCAACCGGGAATGGGCCATTTGTGTTTTCATAACAAGCCAGCGTGATGTTTTCCTCACGGCTCTGATAGAATTTATTTTATTTATGTGACTTTTAAAAAAACAAAAAACAACTCCCTAACACAGAGGAGGACTTTGTGGTCAAAGCACAGGCGGCGACTTCAGCTCCCTGTTCTTACAGCCGAAGTGTTTTCTCTTTAACGTTTATTATTTATTTCTCTGCAACGAGGGTTGGCGGCTCTGGGTCTGGAAGTACCTGGAGGTTTTGAGGGTGGAGCCTGAGGAGGGCGGGGCTTGTGGGAGGGGAGGGGCATCATGCCAGAGTGTCCACCTTCCAAAGCAGCCATTTTCTCCAGGGGAACTGATCTTGGTCAACTGGAGAGCCAGTTTGGGGTAGTGGCTAGGAGCACGGACTCTAATCTGGGAGAACCGGGTTTGATTCCCCACTTCCCCCATGCAGCCAGCTGGTGTGACCTTGGGTCAGTCACAAGTTCTCTCAGAGCTGTTCTCTCAAGGGCATTCCTCGCGAGAGCTCTCTCAGCCCCACCTGCCTCACAGGGTGTCTGTGGTGGGGAGGGGAAGGGAAATGCGATTGTAAGCCGCTCTGAGACTCCTTCGCATAGTGAAGGGAGGTGTATAAGTCCATTATCTTCTTCTTTGATTGTACTAGCAGGAGATCTCCAGGTGCCGCCTGGAGGTTGACAACCCTATTGATATGCAGATTATAGCGTTCAGATTTTTCTCGGCACGCTATTTTTGTTTCATTCCGTGCCGACCGCACTTACTCAGGAGGTGTGTAGTATGCTTTGCAAAGGTCTGTGGCCCTTTTAAACAAATAATAACCCGGTCTGCTGTGCTTAACCGAAGCAAGCTTTGTTTCTCTTTCTCTGGCTTTGAGGACAACAAACGCCTGAACTTGATCTAGAGCACTTGAAAAATTGGCAGATGTTAATTAAAATCTGTAGGAGGAGAGGGGTGGGAGAGAGAGAAAGAGGGGGGGGATTATTTATGGCTTTAATTTCCCAAACATTTCTTCTGCCACTTACTTTTAGCGACGGCACTATTTAATTAGGCGCTGCAGCCCTTAAAAGAGAATTGGGGCGATTCTCTGCGTGCCAAGTGCGGTATATCTCCAATATTTGGCCCACGTAATTCTGAGGCACTCTTTAAAATAATTACGCTTCCAGCGTGCGCGCTCTAAAACAAATGGTGAAAATGGGAAACAGAGAGCGGCGATGAAATGCTCTTTCGGTGGCTGAGGCTTGGAAGTCGGCGTCATCCTTTAAAGTGGAGGTGCCGGGGACTGAGCGTGGGACCTTTTCTATGACAAGTGGACACTCTGCCACTGAGCCACGGAGGTGTTTCACATCACTTGCAATCTGGTCCTTTCAACTGGAGATGCCGGGGATTGAACCTGGGATCTTCTGCATGCCAAGCAGATGCTCTACCACTGAGCCACAGCCCCTCTTGACAGCTCTCCAGGGTCTCAGGCAGAGGTCTTTCACATCACCCACTGCCTGGTCCTTTTAACTGGGGATGCTGGGGACTGAACCTGGGACCTTCCGAATGCCAAGCAGAGGCTCTGCCACTGAGCCACGGCCCCTTCCCTATAACACATGAACACATGAAGCTGCCTTCTACTGAATCAGACCCTCAGTCCATCAAGGTCAGTATTGTCTACCGGCAGCTGTCTACCGGCAGCTGCTCTCCAGGGTCTTGGGTGGAGGTCTTTCCCATCACCTCCTGCCTGGTCCTTTTAAGTGGAGATGCCGGGGATTGAACCTGGGACCTTCTGCATGCCAAGCAGGTACTCTCCCATTGTGCCACAGCCCCTCCCCTAAGTCCATGTAGATCTCTTTCTTCTTCCTTACGTTTCTGAAGAGCTACCCCACCTTGAAACTCGGTCAGTCAAGCGTTCCCTTGTCCAGGGGTCATTTCGTAGAAACAGAGGTGCAGGAGCTCATTAGCGTAACTCATTTGCATCTAACTGATTTGCATATGCCACACACCCCTGACATCCGTGGAAGTGTGTCAGAAGGCAACACCCACCGCTCAAGCTCCACTGGACTGTTTTGGATTGCTAGTTATTGGGGGAATGTGCAGATATGTCCTCGTAGAGGAGGGAGCGCTTGTACCTGAATAAAACTTGAGTCTTAAAGGTGCCACTGGACTGTTTTGGACCGGGGGGGGCTCTGCAACTTACCTGGCTGCTTCTTGCTCTGACTGAGGGCTGCTGGGAGCAGTGGGTGGGGCTTGTTGCATGTGCCCGCCCCCTGGGCTCTTTACTGCCGGAGCTCCGCTCCTGTGCGCTCCTGCAGGAAATGACCCCTGCCCTGGTCCCTAAAGGAGGAGATTGCAGACACGGGTACACCCCCTCCGGTTCTTCCTGTCCAGTAGCCTCCTAATTGATCTGTTACTCCTCCGTGTCGATTGAGGAGGCAGCAAGGACGGCCCGGGCTCCTGTCAACCGGCAGGGACCCACTGACCCATTTTCTGGACTCAGCCGGCTTCCTGAACATTGGCAGCTTTCCCTGTGCAGACGCCAGCTGCTTGAGGAACGTGCATGTGAACCGAAAGAGGCACACGAGCTTCCTGTTCTTCTGTTTGCCCAGCGATGAGGCAGCCGTGCGTTACCGGGTCGGCACTGCAGGGAGGTTGTCGGCAGTCGGAAGGAACAGGAATCGTGGCCGTCTTTCAGACAAAGGCTCGAATTCTGCCGAATCCCCCCTCCCCTCCTTTTTTCTCTTGCCCAATATCTGTTAGCGTAACATTTTCCGCTATTCCCTCTGCATTTCCCTTGTGCCCCATTGGTCTGTCAGTTTGTTTGTGAGGTCAGAACGCTGAGATCCCAGAGAAGGCACCAGTTCGCCAGCAGGTGCAGTATTTAGAAGAACGAGGAAGTAAAAGAAACCCACCACCTTTCCCCAGTTGCATCGTAATTGCAAAGTATCGTGTTATCCCGCACTGGAAGGGAAGGATTGTGCAGAATTGGGTGGGTTTTTTTGGTGTGTGGGGTGTGTGTGCGCAAAAGGGGCTGTCAACCAATTAATGAAGTTTTAGTTGATTAATCATCTGCTCTTCAACCAATTTAGTGGATGGATTAAATTTAAATACATTTGCACCTTAATTAAATCATGCTATCGGTGCCTTTTGGAGATAAGGAGCAAAGGGTTCGATGGCGGTGTTTGAACTGCTTTTTGAAAGCACTTGGCAGCAGTATCAGTCCCCTTGGAAAGCCGGGTTTGCCGTTTGGGGGAGGGGGGTTTGCTTGGCTAGAAAACCAAGCGGCTGTGGTGCTTTGAAGCGCTTTTGTCCAGCTTCAGCTGGTACATCAGCTGCGTCCGTTCCTCAGTCAGTCAGATCTCGCAAGAGTGATCCATGCCTTATTACATCTAAGCTGGACTACTGCAGTGCACTCTACTTGGTGCTTCTCTTGAAGAGTGTACGGCACCTGCAGATAGTGCAGAATTCTGCATCTAGAAATCTGGGGCTTTTAAATCAATTTTTTATTTTTAAACTAAAGAAAGAATAAGAAATAACAGAAATAACAACAAAGAAGAAGAGGAAAAAAATATCCTCTGCGACAGATATAAGTATTATTACTAAATATTCTCTTACTCTATGTTTACAAAGAAAAGCTCTCTTTTTTCTATATGTTTTCGAAGGCTTTCACGGCCGGAGTTCATTAGCTGTTGTAGATTTTCCGGGTTGTGTGGCCGTGGCATCCTCAGAAGTATAACAGAGAAAGATGGAGTACTCTCTGTGTCAAGGCGAGAAGAAAAATGGTAGGCAGGTAATTTATATCTACTCAGGAAGGTGGGGTAGGGCTGAGTCATTATCTTGTAGCAGTTCCCCAGGCTGTGAACATGCTAGTGGAGGACAATGCTCCCTCTAAGCTGTGGAGTCTTGTGAGCAAAAATTCTACTGCGTGAGCTGCTGGCATTAAAGTCGTGAGCAAGTGATTTGGCTACTGCGCAAATTAGTGTGCTCTGGAGCCATCCTTCCTGAGTGTGGACAAAAAATGTGTGAGCTGGAGGCTAAAAAACTGTGAGCTAGCTCACACTAACTCAGCTTAGAGGGAACACTGGTAGAGGCGCTTTCCTGAGGAGGTTCTTTTGTATATGGATTGGTTGTTTCCTGAGGAGGTTCTTTTGCATATGGATTGTTTCCTGAGGAGGTTTCCTGTTTCCTGAGGAGGTTCTTTTGTATATGGATTGGCTGTTTCCTGAGGAGGTTCTTTTGCATATGGATTGTTTCCTGAGGAGGTTTCCTGTTTCCTGAGGAGGTTCTTTTGCATATGGATTCTAATCTTATCTGTAGTGCTGTTGTCAGATGTAGAGCCTTTTGTGTTTTCTTTTTTCTGTTGTATAATTCCTTATTTATCAGATCCACAAATCATCATGCAGCTACAATGCTACCAGGAACATGTGACCCTGATACTGGAGCAATCACACTGTTTTCTGATCTCCTCCCCAAACTAATTTTAAGGTATTGGTCTTGAAATCTAAACCGCGACATGGCTTGGGACTGGGGCATCAGAAGCACCGTCTTCTCCCATATGTTCTTATCCCAGGAATAAAAATGGCAGGGAGAGGCCCATCTGACTGTCCCACCAAACAAAGACACTCGTCTGGTGGACACACGACACAGGGCCTTTTCGGTGGCAGCCCCATAATTATGGAACAACCTCCCCCGGGGAGGATGCGCCTGGCCCCTTTCCTGTCAATCTTCAGGAGGCAGG
>NW_015171524.1:387490-392809 GCF_001447785.1 Gekko japonicus | reverse complement strand
GGTGTGGCCTGTTATGCTAATGAGTTCCTGCTGGGCTTTTTCTACCAAAAGAGCCCTGGTCTTGAAATCTAAACCCCGACATGGCTTGGGACTGGGGCATCAGGAGGACCGCCTTCTCCCATATGTTCTTATCCCAGGAATTAAAACGGCAGGGAGAGGCCCATCTGACTGTTCCACCAAACAAAGACACTCATCTGGTGGACTCACGACACAGGGCCTTTTCTCCGGCAGCCCCATAATTATGGAACAACCTCCCCGGGGAGGATGCGCCTGGCCCCTTCCCTGTCAATCTTCAGGAGGCAGGTGGAGATGGTTTTTGGTGCTTGGGGGGGGGGGGGGGTTGGGGGGGCTTTTAGGGTTCGTCGCTGGTGGGCCTCCTGATGGCCCCTGGTATTTTTGGCCACTGTGTGACACAGAGTGTTGAACTAGATGGGTTGCTGGCCTGATCCAACATGGCTTCTCTTATGTTCTTATGTCTGGGGCAAGTGATGCTCTGTATTCTTGGTGTTTGGGGGGGCAACAGTGGGAGGGCTTCTGGAGTTGTGGCCCCGCTGGTGGACCTCCTGATGGCCTTTGGGTTTTGGCCACTGTGTGACAACAGAGTGTTGGACTGGATGGGCCTTTGGCCTGATCCAACATTGGCATCTCTTGTGTTCTTATGATGTATCATGTATCAATTAGTTTGGTTTTTAGATTTTAAATTGGAATTATTATGGAAATTATTTTTATTTCCTCCCCCCCCCCTTTGTTTACTGAGCCCACTTGCAGGGGAGGGCAGGATAGAAATCCCATTAGGTAGGTAGGTAGGTAGGTAGGTAGGTAGATAGATAGATAGATAGATAGATAGATAGATCGATAGTCAGCCTCCGGCTCACACCTTTCTGCCTTAACTCAGGAAGGGTGGCTCCAGAGCAAACTGATTTATGCAGCAGCCAAATCGCTCGCTCACCACTTTTATGCCAGCAGCTCACAAAGTAGGATTTTTGCTCACAAGACTCGGCAGCGTAGAGGGAGCGTTGCATAGCCCTCTGCTGTCTGCCCACTGTGAGGGAAAGTGTGCATTGGGCGAATCCTTTGGCTGCGAAAGTTCAGTCTTGCTGGGACCCCAGGCTCTCCGAACGGATGCTTCGTTCACTCCTTTTTAATGAAGGGCCCCTCGTAGAGAGACCCTCTGGTGTTGCTAGAACAAACTTTCAGACTGGTACAAAACAGATGCATTTTATATTTGGGGCACAGGGGGGGGGGAGATGTTCTAATCCCCCCTCCCCGGCAAACTTTTATGTGTCTATATGTGCAGCCAGAGCTGAGAAAGGGTTGTGCCCCGGGGGGAACGGGACAGGCCTAATAGAGACCCGCATGGAGGAGATAACTGTTTGACAGCGTTTATTACCCAATCAGCCGAAAAAACCTCTTTGTCCTCTTGGTCTGTTTTGCTGTGATAAGCAGTGACGTCCTGCCTCCTCTCTCTCCCTCTCTCCCCCTCTTTTTCTGCCCAGGACCTGTTGTTTACCGTGTGCGCTCTCAATATCGTCTCCACGATTGTCTGCGCTCTGGCCACGGCTATGTGCTGCATGCAAATGGTCTCCTCTGATGTCCTGCAAATGGTGAGTGAATGTCAATGAGCCTCGGTAATTATGCGTTCTTTTGCCTCTGTGGACCGGGGCAATATATAGGGGGGGGGCGCTTGCCCAGGGCTCGGTTTTCAGAATGTGGGAAGGAAGGATCCCTCTGACAGCCTAGGGTTACCAACCTCTGGGGGAGACCCAGAGAACTCTCAGAATTCCAACTGATCGCCAAACTGCAGAAATCAGAAAAAATGGCTGCTTGGAAGAGTGGACTCAATGAAGAAGGAAAGTTGGTTTTGTACCCCACCCTTCACTAGCCAAAGGAGTCTCAGAGCGGCTTACAATCTCCTTTCCCTTCTCCTCCACACAACAGACATCCTGTAAGGTAGGTGGGGCTGAGAGAGCTCTTTCGAGGACTGCTCTTGAGAGAACAGCTCTGAGTGAACTTGTGACTGACCCAAGGCCACCCAGCTGGCTGCACATGGAGAAGTAGGAATCAAACCCGGTTCTCCCCAATTATAGTCCGCGCTCTTAACGACTACACCAAACTGAAACAATGACAGCACACGGGCTCTCCTTTCCCTTATTTTACCATTTCACAGTTCTGAGCTCTGATTGGTCAGCAAACGTTCCCAGTGTCTCTCTGTATACATCATACTCACTGGCTCTGTGTTATAGTTACAGCTGGGCTTGCCTGGACCAAGGGTCTGATCAGTATAAGGCAGCTTCATGTGTTCATGTATTATAGGGGAGGGGTCATGGCTCAGTGGAAAAGCCTGTGCTTGGCATGCAGAAGGTCCCCGGTTCAATCCCTGGCATTGGCAACTAAAAGGCTCAGGAAGGAGGTGGTGTGAAAGACCTCCGCCTGAGACCCTGGAGAGCCACTGCCAGTCAGTAGGCAATACTGACCTTGATGGACCGAGGGTCTAATTCAGAAAAACTTAAACAAGGTTATAAATATGTAAAATATGTAATAAATAAATAAACTCATATAATTATAAAGGTTATCCCAAATGTAATACTAAATGTAAATAAGATCTAATACATATAAAAGGTAAAGGTTTCCTTGCTCGAAAAGCCAGTTGAGTCCAACTCTAGGGTTGCGGTGCTCATCTCCATTTCAAGACTTCTGAGTCCAGGACCCAGGTTAAAACATGAAATGGCTGAGTGATTAAGAGAGTCGGGCGAAGGAAGCGATGATGCAGCAGCAGCAGCAGCAGAACTGGAAGCAGGAGATGGCCAGTTCCACTGCAGGCCTGATAGAAGCCCGCATTTCACAGTTCTGAGCTCTGATTGGGCCTGATCTGGCCCCCGGGCCGCATGTTTGACACCCCCTGCTCTAAAATGTCCATTCCAAATGCTTGAAAAATCTGACGTAGTAAAACTTTCCAAAGAATTCTCCTGCTGTGTAAGAAAGTTAGCTTCCTCCCGACTTCATTAGGGTGATGAAGCTTGTAGCGAGTAAGGCTCCGCACCCAACGAGCTATCGATAAAAACCGTTTCGAGACTCTCTTTCTCAAGAGATAATGATCCTTTTCTTCAGAGCTGATGATCCGTCTACAAACGAAACCCTATGTAGAAACATAGAACAGACTACGTATAGTGCTCATCATTATAATGTTAAAAAAGACACTTGGTCCCGATAAGGCCACTCACAATTTTCACAGGTAATAAGGTACATTAATGACGAAACGCCAGCTGCCTCCAGATTTCAGTTCTTCAGCACTGACGTACTGGAGGCAGATGCGTTCCGTCATTAATGTACCTTATTACCTGTGAAAATTGTGAGCAGTCTTATTGGAATCGGGTGCCTTTTTTAACATTATAAAGATGAGCACTATACGTAGTCTGTTGCATGTTTATACATAGGATTTCGACTGTAGACGGGTCATCAGCTTTGAAGAAAAGGATCGTTAGCTTTTGAGAAAGAGAGTCTCGGAACGGCTTTTATCGCTAGCTTGCTGGGTGTGGATCCTCATTTGGTACAAGCGTCATCACCCTAATGAAGTCGGGAGGAGGCGAACTTTCTTACCCAGCAGGAGAATCATTCCTGTGTCAGATTTTTCAAGCGTAGTAAAACTTTCCAAAGAATTCTCCTGCTGTGTAAGAAAGTTAGCTTCCTCCCGACTTCATTAGGGTGATGACGCTTGTACCAAATGAGGATCCACACCCAGCAAGCTAGCGATAAAAGCCGTTCCGAGACTCTCTTTCTCAAAAGCTAACGATCCTTTTCTTCAAAGCTGATGACCCGTCTACAGTCGAAATCCTATGTATAAACATGCAACAGACTACGTATAGTGCTCATCTTTATAATGTTAAAAAAGGCACCCGATTCCGATAAGACCGCTCACAATTTTCACAGGTAATAAGGTACATTAATGACGGAACGCATCTGCCTCCAGTACGTCAGTGCTGAAGAACTGAAATCTGGAGGCAGCTGGCGTTTCGTCATTAATGTACCTTATTACCTGTGAAAATTGTGAGCGGTCTTATCGGAATCGGGTGCCTTTTTTAACATTATAAAGATGAGCACTATACGTAGTCTGTTGCATGTTTATACATAGGATTTCGACTGTAGACGGGTCATCAGCTTTGAAGAAAAGGATCGTTAGCTTTTGAGAAAGAGAGTCTCGGAACGGCTTTTATCGCTAGCTTGCTGGGTGTGGATCCTCATTTGGTACAAGCGTCATCACCCTAATGAAGTCGGGAGGAGGCGAACTTTCTTACCCAGCAGGAGAATCATTCCTGTGTCAGATTTTTCAAGCGTTTGGAATGGACATCTTGAGAGACTGAATTCTAATTTTTGGTTTATATGTACTTGTATACATATTATATCTTATTTACTATTATATTTGGGATAAAGTACACTTGTAACCTTAATAATCATATGAGTTTGTTTATCACATATTTTTGCATGGTATGACCTTGTTTAAGTTAACTATTCATAGCCGTGTCCCCTGTGTGCATAGCTAATTCAGTGAAAGGCAGCTTCGTGCGCTCGTGCATTATTTGATTAGTTAATTAATTAATTAATTCCGTTTCTATCCCGCCCTTCCCACAAGTGAGCTCAAGGCGGGCTGCAACATTAGGATAAAACAACAAAATCAGATGAAACGATCAACTTAACCCTTAGACGATGGCAAATAAACTACAGCTATTTCCGTGGTGCCCTGGTGCTAGACAATAAAAACAGAAGGGCTGGATCCGAAAAGAAATTCCAGGTTATGGATACCCTACCTTGGGTAGACCAAGGTGGCTATCATTGTGTGTCATCGAAAATTGAGGACCATAATATAGATGGTAACAGAGAGGTAACAGGAGGGGCCAGATGATATTTAACGTCCGCGGCCTCACTCAAAGGCCGGGTGGATGAGCTCCGTCTTACAGGAACTGTAAAAGGTCCCGCAGGGCCCTGATTTCTAGTGGGAGCTCATTCCGCCAAGTTGGGGCCCGGGATGAAAAGGTCCTGGCCCTGGTCAAGGCCAGATGGATGTCTTTTGGGCCGGGGACCACCAGTAAATGTTGGTCTGTTATGGGGAGAGCAGGGCTTTTTTTGTAGAAAAAGCCCAGCAGGAGCTCATTAGCATAATAGGACACACCCAATGGCAGATACTCATTAGCGTATTAGGCCATGCCCCTGACAGTGCAGCTCATTCGCATATTAGGCCACACCCCCTGCCTTCCCTTGGCTTGCCCGGGCACCCTGCGGCTGCGGGGAGCCCGGGCAAGCTGGCCCTTGGAGGGGAGGGGAGGC
>NW_015171524.1:382519-387329 GCF_001447785.1 Gekko japonicus | reverse complement strand
CTGCCCTGGGGGAGAGACTCTGCTTAGCATCCAGAAGGTCCCAGGTTCAATCCCCAGCATCTCCAGTTGAAAGGATGAGGTAGTAGGTGATATGAAAGACCTCTTCTGCCTGAGACCCCTGGAGAGCTGCTGCCAGTCTCAGCAGACAATACCGACCTTGATGGGCCGATGGTCTGATTCCGTGTGAGGCGGCTTCATGTGTCCATGTTTGTCCCCACTGAGCTAACCCACGTCTGACTCAAACTGAAAAGATCTTAGCAGTCAGCCCCAAGACCTTAAAGGTTTTTGAGAATGCCAGTACATTTCAACTGACAGCTCGGCGTTTCCTGGCCATCCCATTAAAAGAGCTCTTTTTCATGTCGGTAGATAGATCGACAAGGCCTTCTTTCTTTTTGAACGTCTCCCGCCCGTTCAGGAATGAGCGTCAAGATGACCGATAAGTCTAGGTCTGGAGACCTTGCCTTAACGGGAAGGGGGAATTGCCTCCTCTATTGCTGATCCCAATGACAACGAGTCCGCTTAATCGAGCGTGACAATGGCGCCGAGCAGGGATAAATGTGCAAGGCAATTTCACTCCGGCATCCTTTTATGTAAGCTAAAAGCATGTTTTATAAGAAATCAGGAGCAAAATAAATAAATAAATCTAGAATCCGAAAGTGTACCTTTGTTCTTCCTTTTACGGGCCGTCCCAAAGAGAGTTCATTTCCCCCTTCTCCGAGCTGTGGTCAATATGTCTAGATCCATTTTGCTACTGGTTTCCAAGTGGAACATCCAAAGCGAGAGAAATCAAGGTAGAACATTTTTAACCTTACCCTTCCTGCAAGATATACACTGTTTTCCCTTCTTGGTTTTATCCCCCACAATATCCCTGTGATAGAATTTCCCTTGCCCAAGGTCACCCTTTATCACAGGTCCTTTCTGCACTTGGATCTCATCCCTGGTTTTATCAGAGTTCAACTCGTGACACAATACCTTGCATTTTTCCCTGGTTATAACACCATCCGTTTATCCCAGGACAAGTGTGGGGCGAAACCGGGGTGACCTCAATTTAATGTGGAAACAAAAAATACCCCGAGATAATTACAGGGGTGAACTTGCGTGTAGTGTAGAATGTAAAACTACCCCGAGGTAATTACAGGGGTGAACTTGCGTGTAGTGTAGAATGTAAAAATACCCCGAGGTAATTACAGGAGTAAACTTGCATGTAGTGTAGAATGTAAAAATACCCCGAGGTAATTACAGGGGTGAACTTGCGTGTAGTGTAGAATGTAAAAATACCCCGAGGTAATTACAGGAGTAAACTCGCATGTAGTGTAGAATGTAAAAATACCCCGAGGTAATTACAGGAGTAAACTCGCATGTAGTGTAGAATGTAAAAATACCCCGAGGTAATTACAGGGGTGAACTCGCATGTAGTGTAGAATGTAAAAATACCCCGAGGTAATTACAGGAGTAAACTCGCATGTAGTGTAGAATGTAAAAATACCCCGAGGTAATTACAGGGGTGAACTCGACTGTAGTGTAGAATGTAAAAATACCCCGAGGTAATTACAGGGGTGAACTCGACTGTAGTGTAGAATGTAAAAATACCCGAGGTAATTACAGGGGTGAACTCGACTGTAGTGTAGAATGTAAGTTCGGGGACAGGGTTGAACCAGGATTTAAGGTCTAGTGTGTAAAGGACCACAGTGTGGGAATTTGATCATGGAATCATGGAATCACAGAGTTGGAAGGGGCCATCTGGTCCAACCCCCTGCTCAATGCAGGATCAGCCTACCCTGACAAGTATCTCCCAGAACCTAGTCTGATACTTCATACCATTCTGCCTTCTACCGCATTATGTCATTCTCTCTCACGCGCTCTCTCACTCTCATGTACACAATACCTCCCATTCCGGCTCCCCCAAGCCCTGGCTAGGTAGAGTGTAAAACCAAGGTATGCGTGATAAACTGTGGTATTTATCTCATTCATTTGTGCCCTTCCTCTCTCCCCAACGGGGACCCAAAGTGGCTTCTCTTGTTCTTCTCTCCCCATTTTATCCTCACAACAACCCTGTGAGGTAGGTTCGGCTGAGAGAGAGTTGCCGGGATAACATTTTTGGCCTCTGGAGATTTGTGGTCATATTTTAGCAGAGCTGTTTGTTTTATTTTTATTCAGCTGGGTGTAGTGGTTCAGAGCGGCAGATTCTAATCTGGAGAACTGAGTTTGATTCCCCAACTCCTCAGCCACATGCAGCCAGGTGGGTGACCTTGGGCCTGTCACAGTTCTCTCAAGAGCAGTTCTCACAGAGCTCTCTCAGCCCCACCTGCCTCACAGGGTGTCTGTTGTGGGGAGGGGAAGGGAAATGAGATTGGAAGCTGCTCTGAGACTCATTAAGGTAGAGAAAACCAACTCCTCTTCCTCTTCTTCTTCTTTGAAAGCTGATGTGTATTAAATAATTTTATTACTTTAATCTGCTTTGCAGGGTCCCTGGGGACCAGAGAGTGGGGTCTAAATGAATAAAGCCAAAGCACAGATACTAAGAAAGGGCAGTGTACAGTACATTAGAATTTTCTTCCCCTACATCTTCAGTCTCCTGTTAACATCTGGCTCCAGCAGAGGAACCACTGCCCAGATGTGGAGGCTGGGAATGGCCCGTGGTCCCACCTGGGTATGGCTGTGGTGGTTAAAGTGGGTCAGATGAGCATCTCAGAGACCCAGGTTCGAATCCCCACTCATGCCGTGGAAGCTCACTGGGGGGACCTTGGGCCAGTCACACGCTTTCAGCCCAATCTACTTCTCAGGGTCGTGTTGAGGACAAAAGTGAGGAGAGAAGGACACTGTGAGGCGCTTTGGGTGCCCATTGGGGAGAAGGTGGGGTATAAATGCAACAGATAAATAAAAACACAACCAGTTTCCTCTGCAGACGCCTTGACGTTGCTCCGGCTGGAACAACATGGCCGCACAGGCCAGGGCGAACAGTCTGAAGACACACGATACCCAGCCTGGCTGTAGCTGTGGGGGTCTGGTTTTGGCCAGGACCCTTCCCCTACCTTTTTGAGCCCACGAGCACCTTTGAAATTCGGACCCAGCCTGGTGGGCAGAGCCACAAAATGGCTGCCGCAGGAGGCAGAACCAGCCACAAAAATGGCCGCCGCGGCTTACCTTCAGTCTCACAGCGAACCCACTTGTGCCGTGGTGGCAGGTGCTGCCAACCCAATATTCTTAGAAATCTGCCCAGCCAGTCAAATTTGCAGTGGCCAATCAGAAGCCTTGCTGGGCAAAAGCCCCACCTGACCCCACCCACTTTTCTAGAAACACCCGGTGGGAGCCCGTAGCCATGGTGGGGCTTTTGAGGCTCCACCCCCTTTTTTGGCGGGCACCGTGGTGCCAAAAGGCACCACGTGGAGAACCTCCGATGTAGACCACTGGGAGAAAGGTGGTACAGATGTGCAATAAAGATGTCAGTCCAGTCCACCTCTTTGAATCAGCCGCACCCTGTGGCTTCCTTCCACAGGTCAGGATTTCGCCCCAGCCTCCAAATGTGTCAGCTGTGGCCGGGGGGGGGGGTGACTCTTCTTTCTCACCCTTCCCAACCTTTTCCTTTGTGGATGGTGACTTTTCCCGCCTGTCCCTCCTTCCGTTCCTTAGCAACTCAGAGCCTCCATGGATTCCGGGTTTTGTCGCCTTCGGTCTTCATGACTTGCAAGCTCAGTCAATCCCAGCAGGGCTGATTCTACCCCACCCCCCCTTTTAAAAAAGAAAATCCGTAAATCATCCGCCCTGCTTCGGATGTAACCAGGGGCTGGTCGTTTCAGGGCCCTGCAGAACTGGAGACGCGGGCTGGCCAGAAATTATTCTCTCCGGCTATTGCCTCACCTTGAATTTCTGAAATTGGAAGAGGATTAGTTTAAGTTCACTCTCTGAGCCTTGAGGATGAAGGGGGGGGGAACACATCTTAGTTCTTATTTTATTCTGACAGCACGTTCTCTCCTCAAGGGCTACTCCAGAACGGCAATGGGTGGCCTTGCTCTGTAGAACAGAGCGGGTAGAAATGAATTTTCGGCTTGGGAGGAATTTTCTCAAGGAAAGAGATTTAATATTTCCAAGCACGATCTTTGGGAAGAGACTGTCGTCGTCATCAGAGGTCATTTTGTAGGAAAAGAGGTGCAGGAGCTCATTAGCATAACTCATTAGCACAACTTATTTGCATATGCCACACCCCCTGAAATCACCGGAAGTGTGTCAGAAGGCAACACCCACCGCTCAAGTGCCACTGGACTGTTTTGGTTTGCTAGCTACTGGGGGGGGGGAATGTGCAGATCTGTCCCCGCAGAGGAGGGAGAGCTTGTACCTGAATAAAACTTGGTCTTAAAGGTGCCACGGGACTGTTTTGGACCGGGGGGGGGCAGGGGGAGCTCTGCAACTTACCTGGCTGCTTCTTGCTCTGACTGAGGGCTGCTGGGAGCAGGGGGTGGGGCTTGTTGCATGTGCCGGCCCCCTGGGCTCTTTACTGCCGGAGCTCCGCTCCTGTGCACTCCTGCAGGAAATGACCCCTGGTCATCGTCATCATAATCATCATTATTATTATTGCTTTTGCCTCAGGAGCACAATCTGAATTATTATTATTATTAGAAACACAGAGCTGGATGGTACCCCAAGGGGTCATCTAGTCCAACCCCCTGCAAAATGCAGGAAATTCACAGCTACCTCCCCCCCTACACACTCCCCCACTAAGCCCTGCCATGGGAAGGCAAAAAAAAAAAACCCTCCAGGATCCCTGGGCCAATCTGGCCTGGAGGAAAATCCCTTCCTTGAGAGCCAGTTTGGT